>NC_086247.1:12596929-12740312 GCF_021018805.1 Prinia subflava
AGATGTCACCATCTTCTCTCCTGTATGTGACTGCCTGTTGGAGGTCTTAAGCTGAGTGGCTGAGGATGGGAGGAAATTTTCTGTGTGATTACAGTGGGAAGTCTTAAAACCCACCTGACCAGGAATATCAGGTTTTTATGAGCAAAGAGGACATTGATGCTAAACACAGTATTCAGTGGGGTGAAGTTTTGAATTGCTGGGCAGGGAAGGAAGTAGATCATAGGTTGTGTGCAAATTTGGAGAAGGGGCTGCTGTTGCAGTGTGCTTTTGTGGTTCATCCCTGAACCCCTGGTCCTTCCCCTGGGTTCCTCCTCCAAGTTGTGTCAATCCTTCCTCCTCTCCCCACCCAGATCCCTGCCAGTCTCCAGAGCCCTGCCTGTCACCAAAAAGGGACCTTCCCCTTATCCTGGAGAAATTCCAAAGGAGCATTGAGTGGGTGGCTGATTCAAAAGATGCCCTTCATCTTTTGGAGACTACTGGCTGTCCAGGTGCCCTTCTTCCCTTGAGACCCCCCCCTTTTCCTACCTGATGAGTCTCCTGCCCCTTCTCATCTCCACTCCCCCCGATAAAACCTAGGGGGACCACATGGCTGGGGGATTTCTGGCGGGGCAATTGCTGAATTTGGAGGCCTGTAAGCTACAAAAAAGCTCTGGATTGAAACTCCCCACCAGAACCGAGTCTCTTCTTCGCTCTTAGTCCAAAAGCTTCTCCGACAGAGGGACCCTCTGCAAAAGGCAGTTCTCACTCACTGGCTCCGGAGCTCCAGGCACGTCCAGGCTTTCCTCATGAGCTTGACTGCACCACTTGCAGCACCTGGCTGGCCAAAGGTGTCTTTGTGGGTAACACTGCAACAGCTGCCCTCTGGCTCAGCGAGCCCAGACTGGTTCTGTCCTGTCCTATCGGTAACTTCAATAGGCTGCACAAACTGTTTTGACACAATGGGATAAAAATTAACTTTGATCTGATAGTAAGGCACAGAGAAAATAGAGGATGGGTCTCTGAAAAGAGAGAGTTCAGGACTCTTAAAAAGCCTATGAGGAAAATAGAAAATACCAAGTTTCAAAAAGAAAGTCCAGGAAACTCTGAGTCCATGGCTGAAATTTCGTGATGCTACAGCCAGAGCAAAAGACAAAGGGGAAAGGAAGGCTGTAGAAAGCTTCTGCATGCAAGTTGGGAGTTGTTCCCAGGAACATTAGTAATAATATGAGCACAACCTGTCCCGAAACAGAGAAAGGGTAGGAAAGCAAGCATGAGATCTGCTTTCCTGACCCTTACCTTTACTGTCCTTAACAGACTGTATTACTTCTATAAACAAATTTAGGTCTTCATAGGGAAACCTCTTTTCCCTTCTCAGTTCAAGTCTGGTTCTGAGTCATAAACTCATAAACTTGCAACTTCAGCTTCAGTCCCATTCACAAAGATCCATGTTATAATATAGGCCCATAAGGTCATTAAACCCAAGAGTATGTGGAGGAGATAAATAGCAACAAGCACATTGTCAGAAATAAAAGCCTGAACAGATACATATAATCTTGCTCTGACTTTGCAGAAAAGTATGGTGCAAAAGGAAAAGATGTCCAAATGTAATTATTTAACACCTTGTATACACGATGGGAGATGGGTCTTTTTCACCGCATGGATAAGACAGGCCATGGGAGGGGTGATGCCAGAGTTACCTGTGCACATGAAAAATCCAAGATACAACTAAGCCACAGTGTGAGGCAGCTGCCCTGGTGCCCCTTACCGCTGTTGTCAGAGCTGCCTCCAAAATGAGCAGAACCAGGGCATAACGCCCCAGGTCTGCTGGCTGGGAACAGCCTGTTCTACAGTGTCACACTAAAAACCCTGCCTGCACAACAATCCATCACTGAGGATTTCCTGACTGTTTGTGGAAACGTCTCCCTCACTCACAGAATTCAAACAAAAACCATCATCAATGCAAACTGGCAGCCAGAGCACATGTTTTCATTAATCAAGATGTTAATCATGGAATCACCAAGAGCTCTGCCAGACAAATAAACATACTCAAGACATCCAGGACTAGAAATCTTTGCCCTTTTTATGACTGTTTTTTCCATGATTCTTGGTCTAATTGGGTTCAACAGCAAATCTCCCTATGATAACTTGCATCACTGGGGTTTTTTTTACATAGAAAATAGTGCCTAGAGAGATGGTTGCATTACCTTTAGGATAATGACTGCTAAGAACTGAGTGTTTAATTTGATAAAAAATAATAGATGATACCCTAATCTGGAAATAGCATTACAAAAGGAACTGCAGCCTTGTGACCTTTAGCCCTAAATCCTGTAAGTTTGGGCAGGATGTCTTGTTAACAGAAGGAGAGTGAAAGCTGCTTTCTCACTGACAAGTTTTCTCACTGCTCCTCTGCCCTGCTTCTAGCCTGTGGGCTCATTTCTATGAAAAAAAAAAATCCTTCATTCAGTGCCACTCCTTGATCTGTGATTGGAAAATACTTAAATAAAAGTCTCAATCTGGGCATTCCTTTTCTCAATACTACTGCAGGATGCCCTGCCCACCTCTGCGTGAGCAATCTGTACAGCAATGCTAACAGCTTTGAGATATGCTCTGTAAATCAATAAACTTTATAAAATATCTATTCTCCTGGTATGAGTAACTTGTGACAAGTATTGTTGATTTTTTGGAATAAGCTTTTTAGCATCTACCTCAAGGTCATGGTGCCTGAGACCACTGGATGCTGCAATGTAGTTAGCCATAGTATTTACAGAGGTTGTGGTCTCTTTCTTTTAGCCATTTTGTCTGCTAAAACCACCTTCCCTACAATTTTTATACCAAAATATTTGACTCCACTTTGCTGTAGCAAGGAGAAGACAGAAGATCTGATCTCTTGTTGTTGCCCTCTCTTCAATACAGCTCTCAGTAAATGTCTCTTGGCCTAGAGTTGCAGCTCTGATTTGTTCTCCTCTCCCTGACAAGCCCCAGGGAGAGAAGAGCAAGGCTTGCTCAGGGGCTGCCTGACCTGAGCCAGCCATAGATCCTGTGCTAGCTCCTGATCCCTGCCTTTATTTGAGTGGTGTGTCCAGTGAAGATATAGAAAGTATTTATGAATGGTGGAAGGACCAGATGAAAACAATAATACCTATTTGATTAAAAAATATAAAAACTTGGTTTCGCCTCATATTGTAAAGGAATTGAGATGTGATAAGCTCAAGAGGTCAGACAGACCCCCAGAATAGCTCCCAGCTCTGTCAGAAGAGTCCTCAAGTGGATATTGTCAGTTTAGGTAAGTGATCTAACTCTTGCTTAGAGCAGCAGTGTCCTACAAACATTTTAAAAATGTTGAAAAAATCTTCCTGTGTCCCATCTGCTGTTTCCCGCCTCAAAAGAGAGACCCTGAAGCTTAGGTCTGTTTTGGAGTTATGCTCCCTTTGTCCCCAGAGTTGCTTGTCAGCTGACTGCTTGCTCTTCCTTGTCTCATCCATTTTTGTCTGCTGTCTCACCCACAAATGCCAGTACTTCCTGCAGTTTCCAGAAGTTCTTATTTCTCGGATAAGAGTTATTCCATAGATAAATCCTGGCAGGCATTACCCAGGATCAGTTTTTCATGTATGTGACCTGCTTCAGGGCTATATGAATGAACACTGTGCAAGTATTTGACTTAGGGAAGAAATACACAAACCTACTCAGATAACACAAGACTCAGTCAGTGAGGTCTGTGCTATTTGAAGTTCAAGATCTAAATTCATGGCCAGCTGAATATGGCTGGTATCTGCAAAACTGTCCCTGATGAATCAGCCTCATCATCTGTCTGGGATATAGAAGTTCTCCCATCCAGGCATTTTCTCACCGATGAGCAGAGAGTTTTGCTGTGGAGCATCATTCCTCTAAGGTTCTTCACAGATCTTCAAAACAAAATACTATCTTAGGAAGTTACCTAAGCTGAATTTCACTCCTATTGGGTCCTAAACTTCCAATAGGGGAGGGACACAAATGTAGAATGTCCAAAGCTAATGTTACAGCTTTGAAGAGCAGGTGTCCAACTCAGTTTTGTGGCTACCATGTGTTTGTGGGCTGCATGATTCAGATCTAGTTGGCTCTGGTGCCATTATGCCTCTGAGATGTGTTGGACAGGCCAGGATGTCAATATTCCCCAGCAGGGCACAGGGCACCATAACAATGCATGACATCACTGACTTGTCCAAATACCTCCAGACCAAGAGATAAAAAACTGGCCATGCCAATACAGTGCTCACCAACTTCCAGCTTTGTTGGCTCCCATACTTGGAAACCAGTTGAGCATGAAGTTATGACAAATTCCTGATTTAAGCTATTGAAAATGAAGAAGTGACAGAGTGGCTTTCTGGACTAACCACATTTGCCTGCTTTTGGGTTTTTTCTCTTATAGAAAATAAGAAGAAATAGTAGGCAATTTTTAATTTGACATGTTCCTTCTATCTTTTCAGTTCACTACTATTAAATGTAGAACAGCTACAAAATAAGAAATTAACTAAAGCAGGAGATGGTGCTTTGCAGCTGGAAATGATTTGATCACATTGATTAGGACAAGCAAGTCTAGTATCCAGCAAAGCCCATGCATGTTTTTCCTCTGCCTAGTTTCTTGTGCCTGTTCACAAAGCTCTTTGCTTATAGCTGTAGGCAATGCTTCCCCTGAAATATAGAATCAAACAAAAAATAGACATCACCTCAAGCTGGTACCAGAACAATTTGCAATTTATTCATGTTCCTTTCTCAAATGTTCTCCTTGTTTATTCCAGAGCTGTCTGGATTAAAAAAAAAAAAAAAAGCCTGAGAGAGAAACATTTTTCAACAGGTCAATAAATGAACAGGAAACGTCAGGTCTGCTTGTGCTCCATTCTGAAATGTTCAATTAACTGGTTTCAACCATTTTTAGCAAAATTCATTCTCCGTCACTGCCCATACTCTTCAACTCCACGATCCTGATTTAAGGCAGCTCAAAAATCTCCCTGCAGGAGAGCCAAGACCTGTGGTCTCAGTAATCCAGGGGAGTCTTTGCTTTAAATTGTGGTTTTAGAGATGGACCTTTGGCTGAGACTGTCTCTGTAGAGCTTCCCTCTGGTACCTTGACAAGTCTATCCTCTAAGTTTGCTCACCTCATTTCTCTGCCAGTAATAGGATAAGAACAATAAATAATAAGGCTATTATTATAGTTTGCTGAATTAGCTTTTTATCATTTAAATTAAAAGCTTAACTTATAGTCACAAATGGCTTAAATATTTGGCCAAAGTAATACTTCAAAAATTACTCCTTCCTTAAACCTATGAGGTAATTCATAAGATATTGTCTTTTGGGAACTAGAATAAATATTATGAAAGTCAAAAGATGTCAAATCTTCTAGGCAACGGAATAGTCTAAAATTAATTTTGGAAATGAATTTTGATGCAATGATTTCTAACATGTCTCTTTGGAGAGATAAACAACCTGACTTCAAAACCAATTCCAATATCCAATACACTTATGAGTAACCACATGGTAAAATGACAGCCAGTTTGTTTCAGTCCTGGAGTGTCCCTCAGCATAGCTGCTTGTGGTAAACTTTTCAGTTCTTTCTTAGCAGGCTTCCTGGAAATTTGCCAGTTGCAGAAATCTCTGGCAGTTGTGAAGTGCAGCTGTAGCAATCTGCTTAATTTTCCATAAAATTAATTTGCATCAGGCAATCTCCAACATATACTGAATAAAACACACACAGGTACATATTTCTGAAGTACTATGGTGATCTCACCTGCACCATATGAATAATTTTCATACATTTTTATTGCCATGACAAATAACTTAAGGCCAGTGATAATGCGTTTTTAACTGCTTCAGAGTTCACATGAACTTTTTGACCATGTAGCCAATAGAGAAACAAAGAAAATGAGTCTTATGTAATTTTTGTGCAGTCAAAGCCTGTAAGTCAAAATGGATAACTGGCATGTATCAGCTCTTTTAGTGATATGAATCCACTTCACTCAGTACACACAAATAAACTATAAATATATTTTAAATGATTAATTCAGTAAAGACTTTGAAGCTTGCAAATGTACAAGGTAAAGGAAGAAAGGAAAAAAAAAAATTTTTTTTTGTCAGCTTCCTAATCTTCTGCCAATCTTTAGCTCATAATATAAGCATGGAATTAGCTACAGAAGAAATTGGCCACTTTCACCTGTACATTTATTTTAACTGATTTAAGCATTATTTCATATGTTTCTCTCTTTATTTGACCAAGTCTGTACTTTGACCAGCAAAGAGATTTAGCTAAAATTGCAGTTTCTTCTGTGTCATACATATACCAGCAAAACCCCCGACACAAGCAGAAACTGTATCAGCATTAATTTGTCTTTGCCAATACTGTCAGCTCTCTGTTTTCCAGGCTAATGGGAGCCTGGAAATAGCTCCTGTCTTGGTTTGGAAAGACAGGTATCTGTCAGGGAAAACTGGAGTTTCCCTTGGAATGGAGAATGTAAAACCCCCTCCCTCCAAATTATTAAAGTTTTGTAATTAGGAACTTTCAGGCAAAAATATGGGAATAGGAGTAACAGTTCTTTACTAGGAATATTAAAAATGCAAATGCAGTAATTAAAAAAAGAAAAAAAAAAGCAAGCAAACAAACAAAAGTCCAAGAAAACCCCGATGGAGTCAGGAATACAACCTGACGCCCTGTTGGCCAGGGTGTTGGAAGCAGTCCAAATAAGTTCTCCTGGAGTGACAGATGTGGTTCTGTTGTAGTAGAGATGATCCTGAAGTGGCGGTGAGATGAGAATCCCAGAATCCTCTGAGAATCCAGTGGAAAAGCGGATGCTCTGCTGTTCTGAATCTCAGGTTTTATCCAGGTAGGAATGCTTGGCTCTTCCTACTGGGTGGAGCATCTCACAATGGAATGATTTATCAGTCATGTGGTGAGCCTCAAGGGCTCATTCACAGCAGATATCCCTCTGGAGGGAGGATGGGTCATAGGTGGAAGAGATAAGGAACATTGCTCCCCTGGTTTTAACAGCTGGCCCATTAACAGAAGTCCTCCAGCCCCTCCCCCCCGGAGTTACAAGAGATAAAGGAAAAAAAAAAACATCTCCCCAACTGGTTTCAACAGATGAAATAGAATACACTTTTTTTTGGTTCCATAACCCAAGACAGCTCCCCATATAAGGCATCTCTGTCACTGCACCCTCCTCTGGCTGGACATCCATGGCATGGCCCCACAGTTGTGCTTCTGGCAAGTTCTACCTGCTGGGAGTCAACCTGCACCCATCCTGCAGGCAGGGCCCGCTGCTGCCCGCTCGCTGCACAGCCCTGTCCTTGCGGTGCTGAAGTTGCACCAAGAAGTCCCTCTGAACTCGAGCTGGGCCTGAGCACGGCTGCTCACATGCTTTTGCATCCATGACATGGATCAGAGAAGTTAATTAAAATTTTTGTTTACAAGAAGTTGGTTTATTTACCTGGAGAACTGTTACAACTTGCATCTACACAAGGAAGGTGTGCTGATGCAGCAGAGCAGTGTGAAGATTGCAGTAAATAATTTGAAGTCCTGAATACTGTCTTTGTTTATTTTGCCTGGGTATGTTTCATTTATCTGATTCACCCGTGAGTGTTTGATTCATCCTGTCTTCATCTGTTAAGGCTTTGATGTAGTCTATGCTGCTTGTCCAGCCCAGTCCATGTATAAAAGGGTTTGAAAAAGTTTACCTTGAACAAATGGTTACTCAACTACAGCTATTGAGAAGAAGAGGGAATGCTAAACACTTGGTAATTCACTTTGGCTTCCCCTTTTACTGCTACTCAGCTGGTCTCTCTATTCATCTCATCTATCTCTAGCTGAGAGCAGAGATATAGAGCAGTTGTTTTATACTTTATGACTTTTTTCAGATTTGTTAGATTATCTGGATTCACAACATCTGTTCTACATGTGACGGTGCTCAAAGCAAGAAAAACAGGATAGTTTGATGAGGTTGTGTTTCTGTCAAGATGTTCTTTGCAGAAAAGATGAGTATTTTTTGTTCTAAATAAATATTTTGATGACCTATGGTATCACAGAGGTAGTTAAAGGAAACTATTAATACATATTTTTAATAGACAGCAGCTTTCCAGGACCTGCATCTGTTCAAACATACCATTTCGTCTATAGGGATGGGCTAACACAGACCACTGTGCACCAGCAGAGGCTGGGAGTCCTCAGTGAGATGTGTCAACTGTATTTGTTACCCAATGTTAAGGATAACAGGTGAGCTATGATATCAGAAGTTCTAGAGCTGGACTCACAAAGATTTAAGTTAACTAACACCCTCCCTTTCTAACATATTTATATTCACTTTATATTAATAGGGGATTAATTAGTTGCCAAAAGAAAAGTGCCACAGGGTATTTTTCATGGCCTTCTGCTGCTGCTCCAGAAAGATACATCTTGCACTGGGTCTGTTGTCTTTATGCTGGACACACGACCACATCTCACATGGCCCTAGATGTTTAGGCATAATAAGTTGCACTTAGATATTAGCCCAGGTTCTACAGAAACTCAGAAATTCAGCACTGAAATAACAAGTTCATGAAGGAAAAAAGAGATTTAGGAATTGCAATACTGAGCATAGCAGCACTCCAAATTTAAGCACCCCTTTGAGGATTTATTCTACACTACTTTGGGAATGTAATGGAACCATGTAGACTTCAAGGCCATTTGCTGCAAATTCTCTCTGTAGTTAATGGAAAGAGGCCAGACACCTTCAGAGATGACAAAGACCTTATATGTAGATGACCCATGTAGCTCCTCTGAACGCTAGAGTCAGTTCTCACTGTAAATGCCACTGTCAAAGGAGTAAAATTAGGTGGGTTTGGCCTGGGGCTGGGTCATGCACCATGACTCAACTGGGAGACAGGGACCTGGACTCCCTGCCATGAGGAAAGATGGTCTGTAAAAGCCAGCAAGCTGAGTGGAAGCCTCTTCAAGCAAGGCAGGGGAATTTCAAGAAATGCACAGGCAACATGCATACTGCCATGGGAGCAGCACTCAGCCTCGTATTCTTCTCTGAAGTCAGACATTCGCCTGAAGGTCTAAGGAGGTTTCAGCTGTATTTACCATCCGTTGCCAGGGTGTGCAAACAGCTGGTTATTTGCCCAAGTTTATCATGGCCTAGACAAAGTAAATACGTGAAATATCTGATGAAAGTTAGCACTTAGAGTCAAGTGGATTAAGAAACTATGAGAGGAGAGACCTTGAGTGATCTCCCAGGCCTTGTCTGAAGAGTTGTTATTGCTGTGTTTTTTTTTTTTTTTTTTTTTTTTTGTTATGACATGTTATGACAGGAAAAAATAAGACAAGGAGAACAAGGAGAGGTAATCTATTAATTAATTCATATATATACAAAGGGTCCGTCCTTTTAAAAATAACATCTTCTACATTTTAACATCTTCTACATTTCAAGTGCATGCCAATTAATTTTTCTTATAATGAAAAGTTCATCAGCACTGCAATTTTAACTGATAATATGGACAGTGAGAAAACAATACATTATCAGTGGCATCAACCAAGGTGCCAGTATATCCATGGTGTCCCAAAATGCCTTCTTTTACTACTCTTGTGTAAGTACAGTACTGGTAGAGGTGAACTCTAGCATATTTCCTGGTTTTAGGTCAAGATTTGTGAGTATAGTAGCTCTGACCAAGCTCAGACACCAGCTATATCTCCTTTCTGAAAATCTGTGTGAAAATCAGGGACTAAGCAGACCAAAATATTGTTTAACTTAACCACAGGATTAAATTATGTAGAGGAAAAGAGCATGTTAAAACCCCAGCATGCATTCTAGGTCCCTCTGTGGCTGTCCCAGCCCTCTCAGACACCCAGTTATGTGACCAAAAGGAGCATTATTCCCACAAACTTTACAGCCACTCTTGTAGGAGTTCCCTTTTTAAGCTGCTGCACTTCTTTTGATCTCTGTTGGGTGTAGGCTTTCTCCTGTCTTGCCAATGTCTTTTAAAGTTCCCAGACACTTTGCAAAGAAGCAGTCTGGTGTCAGCTATTCAGTTTTGTTCCGTATATGTCTTTTGTCCCTTTTATAGCTTCTATGAGACTGTGACAAGAAATTTATTATGAACACGCTACAGTAATCAGGTGGACCTTCATAAAAGAACATCTCCCTTGCCTTCTCAGGGCTGAGACATGAGAACTTTTCCCACAAAATGCATCTGTTCCAGATATCGTGTTCTCATGTGTATATCTCATGCAAATCTGGGCACATGAGGACTCATCCTTGACAGGCTCTATCCAGCTGTCTCCTGAGTGAGAGGATCACCAGCAGAAGACAAAGATGGGATCTGTGCACAGCAGACACAGTAGCACTGCAGACAACTACATGTCAGCAGATGATGAAGTGTTATTATGCAAATTTCTTCATTAAACTAACATTTCCTTTCTGCTCTGGCTCAAGTCTGTTTGTGTTCTAATCAGTTATGTCTCAGCTTCCCAACCCATTCCACACATAATTGAGATAAATATTGCACTTGTGTTGCACTTAATTAATAAAGCATGGCATTTAATTTAAGCAATCTCAAATTCAACTACCACATAAAACTGGCTGAAAGAACTGCTGTAAAGATGGTGACATTCAGACCTGAATATTTCTTAATTATGCACCAGCTAGACATTTAGATGTGTATTATAAAATGGAGAACTTTGATGTGACAGACCTTTCCAAAATACATTCTTATTTATTTTGCAAACTTACTGTGATTTTGCTTATCAACAAATGCAAGTGGGGAAATTTATATTACTATCAACCACCTGCAGTCTACAAATTGTTGTTTAACTCTATTCATTTAACCATCAGTATTGCTCACTTTCCACTAAAGTATGCAAACTGTTTTTTTTAATAACAACACTCTGGATGGTGTGTAAAAGGTTAATATAATATGGTTAATATACTTATACTGATTAGAAGCCAGTGGTAAGTTGGTATTATGACCAGCAACTCCTAATCAAATGGAGCATATATGCATGCAGTGTCCTCTGCACACAAATCCTGGTCCTCTTCATTCAGTGCTAGTTATACTGTACTGTATTGCTGTCTCAGACAGTAATCCTTTATTTAACATTTTATTATACTATAATTGCTTTTAGGAATTTAAAGATGGAAATTTTTTCCGGGGATATCTTTGCCTCAGTTTCCAGATTGTAATTGACAAATCCTTATCACAGTTTCTACTGCCTTGATAACTTTGGTAGGCACACTAATGGTCTGTAGTTGGAGCTATTTGTAGCAGGATGTCATAAAGGAACACAATCTGGATAATTATGTAGTGTGTTTATGGCTTGAGGGAGTGATGATTATCTGTGTGATCTTCCAAATACGTGTTCCACTTGTAAACCAAGTCAATCTTATCTTCAACAGGATAGAGGATTAAAGTTTTCTGAGCTCTTGTGGACTAAAAAAATGCAATAACTGCATAGGGGAGAGAGACTTATCAATACTGCAGTGGGAGCTCTCCTCCTGTTTGATATCAGAGAATTTACATGATGAATTTTTATGAATACTGCAGGCCTTAAGGCATTAGAAAACAGGTAAAAAATGTAATCATAAGACACAAATTCAGTGGATGTGAAGCTTCATTAGTTTCACTGATCATGGAACAAGTTCTTGCACTGCCAATAAAACACTTGGTTCAAGTCTGTGAATTCATGCCAGGTCCCTCTTTACAGGCTGGAATATCCTGATTTAAGGAATTTTTTCCATTTCTCTGATTTCTCTGATTTTAAGCACTCCTGCCAATGCAATTACTTGTGAATCAGTCCTCTGGTTACCTCTGGAAAAAGTGTCTCTGGTTGGCTAATCTAGCTGTACTTAATAATGCCATTTTGAATTATTACACCATTCAAAAAAAAAAAAAAATAGAGGGAAAACTACAAACCATTTTGCATACTAAGGTAACATCAAAGCAGGATTTGTCTGCAAATGTCAGACTTCAAAAAGGCTACACCTACAATAGTGAGGGTTTTCCATTTACAGAGAAAACCTGTTAAAGATCAATTCCAATCTACAGAAATCTGATTAAGGCTTCTCGTTTTACAGTTTACTCAGCTCCGATTCCCATCCAAAGAATTCACTTGAATCCAGCAAGATTGAGCTGGACAATCAGATGTTTAGTTTGACTGTATTTGACTTCATTCGAAGTGTTTCCCCATTCCTGGCTCCTACACACAACCTTTATATTATGTCATAAATACTGTCATCAAACTAAATATGCTATGCTGTAGATAGGTCAGGTGGAAAAAGATTATCACTATAAAATGGCAGAATGTTGTATGAAGAGCTGGAGCAAAGAAAAATCGGTAGGAGATATGGCTGATCATCTGCTAGGAGAATATTTTTCAGTTTTTTGTTTAGACTCTCATCAGAGGCCACTTCAGCCCCAAAGGAAAATAAAGCCATTTCAGCAAGAATTAGGTAACAAATGATTTATTATACCTGAAGGCATTAATTCTTTTTCTAAAACAGAGAAGGCATGACAAAGAGATGTGAGCATCTCTTGCACGGATTTACCTCTTTGTGTCTATATATTTTTCACAAGATAACCTCAATTAGCTTGAGTCCAAATTCATTCCTTTTTTTGATGAGTGCCAGAGATTGGGCAAAGCTCTCAATAGAAGCAGTTCTGCTCAGCAAAACAAAGGAGTCTGAATTGCTGTAATCTGCCTGCCAGGGAGGACAATGGCCAGGAAAATGCAGCACCTGAATGTTATCATCTGCTAATAACAGGGTTCATATGCTTTAGAAACACTGGCAATACACTTTACTTAAATGCTTCTTCGGAAGCTTGTATGGTGCAATTTTTACTGCTATTGCCACCTTGGCTTGCCAGTGCAGGGATGCTAGACCTTGATACAATCGAGTGATTTTGCTGTGCAGACAAACCCTTTGCAATGCATCGTCTGAGAGGAGCTGGGGGTGATGCTAACCTCCAAAGAAACAGTGATCTTAATGTATCATTTCAGTCCCATCTAAGCCCAAAAGCGTAGTCTCTTGTCCCAGAAGAAATTTCATACCCTGTGCTGTTTAACCTTGTTCTTCTTCCCATGGAGGGTTGTAAATGGGCTCTTTATTCCACCTACAAGCCTTAAAAAACTCATAAGGCTATCTTTGCCACAGACATAGTGATCTCATTGTTGTGGCTAACACTGAACAGATCATTCTTACAAGTACACTTCCATTTCAGAGCCCTACAGTACCCATAGAACAGGCTTTAGCTGAAGACACTTCAGTTTGTATATCTATATTTAGTTTGTTTTCCAATAGACTGCAAAGATGTTTTGTGTATGAAGCTGTGATGATGTGTCAGCAGCAGCTTGGTCCACATGGTTTTTCACAATGACAGTCCTTGTGTTCATGTATTTCAAAGAGAAACTGTGGAACCATCATTGAGATTTGTGTACTAGGGGAAAAGAAGTTCCCTGAGCTTGCAAGTTCCTAACCCAGGGCCAGGAAGCCTGGAAGCTACAATGTCCCCAAGCTGAAGGCTGAAATCTCATATAGTAGTAGCAGCCCAAGCCTGTATTTTGGGGAAGCCCAGTCTGTACATAAAGTTGCACAGGAGTCATGCACCCTGACCATGAGCCAAATGAGTTGTCAAGACACCAAATAATTTTCTGATGGCAGCTGATTTCCTGGCAGGAAGGTTTTCCTCAGAACTCTGCATGGGTCCTGTTCGTTTGCCAAAACCCACCCATGTCACAAAACATTTTGATTTCAACAAATCAATGATTTCCAAAAAAGCCAGGGAAAAAAAAAAAAAAGATAAACAAAAAGAATAAAGAGTTGTTTAAAGACAAAGATTCCAACCAATTCAAATTATTTCACTTAGTTTTCCCAATGCTATAAATCAGTGCAATTGCTGTGTTTCAAAACAGGAGCCTCCAGTTATGTTAGCTAGTTTGAAAGAGTCTTACGCATCCTGGGATGGCTGAGAGCACTGCATTGTACAAATGTTCTGATCAAACCATAGCAGTATACCTGGATACAGCCTCCTGCTCCCTTGTGAAGATCCTCCCACAGTCCCCAGCATAAAGTCCATATGTTCACTGCCCTTGAAGAGCACCTTGGAGTGCAATTTAAACAGGGCAGGTAACAACCAGTAAAGGCTTCCAGGTGTGTCTGGCAGTCACTAACCAGCAGAAGACAAACTGTCCAGCCAGGGTCACTGGGTAACTCATCTGGGTCCTTGCCTGAGCTAGGTTACTGTCACAACAACTTAATTAGGTAAAAATAATCCCAATTTAAAGCACTGGTAGAGCCAACCTGGAGGATTCTTATCCAGTGTTCGGCTGATTGCCTTTTCCAGTGATTCCTCATATTTATTCTCAAAATGAGCCTCTTGGGGTTGATTCCTCTGCTGAGTGATTGACCAAAAGGTCTAATACAGAGTAAATGAGAGACCCTGGCACCTGACAAGATACATGCCACAAATGATCATGCAAACTTCAATCTCCAAAAGCGTCTGTCTGTGAGTCAACGACAGCAGGGTTGCTGTGCAAGATTTATGCCTAAACAACCTTCTGCACTTGTGATTGCTTTACACTGTCATGCTTTGCCCGTGTCCAGAAGCACAGCTGGCTGTCCCTTCAGAGCAAGCCCCTGCTTCCATGTGGTATGGATGTCCACCAGCTTCAGGCCCAAGGGCAGGTGATCCTCTCCTCTTCACTATGCATATTGTCATGCTCCCTGTGCTGTGCCAAAAGATATGTAGCAGAAAACAGGTGAAAGTCCCTGCATTTCACTTTGAATAGTTAAATCAGAGTGTCCATGACAAAATGCTAGGAACATACTGTTCTTTTACTCAGGCAATACAAGTCCTACAGCCAGTCCTTACCCATCTCCACTGCCCCACCCCGGAGCCCATGCTGGGATATCTCCCTGAGGCTCCTTGTATGCATGTATGCTAGCACCTCAGGAGCAATGAGGAGGGCGAATTAGGGGACCTTTGGAGCTCTAAGGAGGACATCAGTATTTAATCAGGGAGTAACACATTGTTAATTAAAGTAACTGGCTGGCACAGGGCATAAAGTGAGAGAAAGGAAGGAAGGGGACCACCAAAATACATGGAAATAAAGATGTGACAACGTAAGTATTACTGTACTATAAGTCTCCAACAGTTCACCAGTCATATTTTTATAGCAAAACAACAGTCTGTAGAACTATAAACTGCCCATGCAGACAGGCCTTTAATATTTCAATGAGAAAAGCAGGAACTGGAGTCACTCAAACAAAGCCAGAGCCTTGTGTTTCAGTATTTTGCTGCTTCTGGAAGTCTCAGCAGCACTAAACTGCTCCATGAAATAATTTTCCTCCACATAATAGAAGTAGACCTGCAGTTTCTGCAGAATTCCTGAGTGCTCAGATTTGGGCTGGAAGAGGTTTCTCTTCATTCAGTATAATTCAACAGAATGCTCTAAGAATACCAGGGAAGTCTGGCAGCACTACCTTAGCACTAACAAATACAGTTATCCTGAGTAACCACCCTGAAACAAGAAAATACACTTTTTAAGATTACTGTTTCTAAAAACGTCCAATTTCCTTTGTTTAGATCTTTTCCGTCTTTTACAATCAGTGGGGCACTTAGACTGTGCGAGGCACTGGGATTGCAAGCAGGCAGACTGCACAAACACCAGGTAGCAAAGCCCTGGAACAGCAGAGGTAATCCATGAGCTGGTTTGAAGACAAACCCCCTGCTGTATCTCTATCCTACTTTCAAGCTCAAAGGCATGCGGGGATGTTTACAGACTCGGCATGCCGAAAGCCGGCGCAGCTGGAATTCCAGCTCAGCTGGCAAGGCGCTCCCACCGAGAGCCAAAGTGGCCAACGTGCTGCTCCCAGCAGCCAGGCTGTCCCTTCAGTGGTGTGAGAGCTTCGTGTGTGCAGCAGCTGGGAAGTGTTCCGTGGGCACAGCACAACAAGCACATCGCAGGGGGAAGCCAAAGAGGGAAGGAGAACCTGGGACAACCAAAACTGGGATGTGCACCGGAGAGAAAGGCCTGGCTGTGCCTGGATGGCTCCTTTGGCGGTTCCTGAGGAAGATGAGGTGAGCCCAAGCCCTGAGCTTCTGTGCCCTCTGGTGGCAAAGAAAGGACAGAGGAGGCCACTCCTGTCCCACCTGCACCAGCACAGGGCTGGCACAGCCGAGCCCCCTCCGCAGTAGAGGCCCCAAAGCCTCAGTGGGTACCAAAGGTGGCCAGGTGGGCATGGCAGGGGAAACGCCTCCACTCCCTCCTCCGGCAGAGAGAGGTGACAGCGTTCCCTCCAAACAACCTACGTCCCCAGTGGAACTGATGGGAGAGGGGAAAAAACCCACTTGGGAGCCTTGGAGGCCCCTTCTCCACAGTCCGTTCTCCCGCCAAAAGCATAACGCTGAGCTAATGGCCCTGTAACTTTGTTTTGATTTCCCAAGCAGTCTTAAGTTACCTAATATCTGGCTGGCTTCCCTTAATGGCTTTCCAGCAAAGTAATTCTTAAACAGTTTTCATCAGATACCAACTATCATGAAGTTAGTTATGAAACTCCTGTTCATATTATCAAATGCCTTGATGACAATCTTGCCTTTCTTTTCCTTTTTTTTTTCTTTTCTCTCCCTGCCTGCATTGATTATCTTCTTTAACTTACATAGACAGGACATACACACACACATAAGTTTTTGTTTACAAATGCACATGTGCTTATATGTAGAATCATAGAGTTGTTTAGGTTGGAATAGACTTTTAAGATATCAAGTCCAACCATTGTGTAGACATAGATGTAGATGTAGATATGTACATGTCTGTGAGGGAACCATGAGGTACCACAAACCTCTGGACCAGCCCCTCTTTCCCTAGATTACAACTGAGCCACCTGTAGAGGTGACAGGAAAGCTCAAGGATCTCAGAGACCATCCACTTTACTCATTTCTGAGAGAGCATAAGACCACTTTAATGCTCATTCAGCAGCAATCTTCCAATAATGATTTTGTGGCTAAGACACAGTTGCTCCCAGAACTCTTTGGCAAGTAGAAAAAAATGTGAGTAACCTGTCCTTAAGCTGGTGTCATGCCCACTTCTGCATGCATCCAGCCAACACAGTGAGAGGACTGGGATAGGCAGTTCATCTGGGATTGTTTCACCATCCTCCTTGTCTTCTAAATTATTTGAATCTCTAAGGGAACTATGAAGAATGATGTTTATGTTTAAGCCATGAAAGAACAAGGGACTACTAAAAATCTAATATTTCTGTATTTCCTTGTGCTGAGTCTATAAGTTGTGATGACAAGTCACAATAAAGGTTTCAGTGCATTTCCACAAGATACCATTTCAGGTGCCAGAATTAAACCAGTGCCCCGCTCTCTGAATTTATTTCAGAAGGCAACAGTGATTTCAGAGATTGCTTTTTATGAGAAGAATTTAGAGCAACAGTGCTACAGGGCAGCTCTAGCTCTGTGTGGCTCACCAAAGTTCCTCGCTCTCCTCTCAAATCTGAAACACATAGCTCAGATAGGAATGAGATGCTTCCAGCCTGCCCAACTGCACCTGAGCAGAGACCATGTCAGTCAAAGCTTACATTCTCCTGGCAGTCTCTTTTCTGTTTCATTAGGAACCACAGTGACAGGACAAGGAGTAAGGGGTACAAACTGAAAGAGAGAAAATTTAGGTTAGATATTAGGAAGAAATTTTTTACTGTGAGGGTGGTGAGGTACAGGAACAGGTTGCCCAGAGATGCTGTGGATGCCCCAACCCTGTCAGTGTTCAAAACCAGGTTGGATGGAACTCTGAGAAACCTGGTCTAGTGGGAGCTGTCCTTGCCTATGGCAGGGGCTTGGGTCTGGATGACCTATAAGTTCCATTCCAACTCCTGAGTATTCTATGATTCTAAGACAGATTTGTTGTTTGACAAGCATTCTGGCATCAATCTCATAAAAACCCTGCAACAGACTAGGTGGAGGAAGAAATCTGTCACAAGGATGCTTTGCTACCTCATTTATAGGTATATATATCCTTTATTTGAGTGGGGCATAAAAAGTAGAAAGAAAACTGTGTATTTTTTTAAGAGAGTAACAGTTTTCTTGTGACTGTGTAAAGAGAAACAAGCCATTAATAAAATTTTGCTCAGCACATCTAAAGAATTTTATGTCTGCAGTCTTTGAAAAAACTGATCATTTGCTATTGCTTTTTGTAACAAGGATGTCTCAAGCACAGATATGCCCCTTTCAAGAAACCACTTATGTTGCAAATATGATTAAAACAAGGGGCTGTATTTCAGCAGTGATGTCCAGATTATGGTGCAAATTCTTTTGATCTTCTTATTGTAGTATATTAATGCATTAAGGCCACATTGGATAGGAGCTCCTATCCATATAGAGAAAGCAGTCTCTCAGCAGACGTGTAAATGGTTGTCAGATTGTCATGCAGTGAGAAAAGCATTCTGGCTGGTTATTTTATGGTATAAACAAGGCATTAGATTTACCTGCAAGCATGACAACCCACAAGCATGCATAGGATAAGTTTATGAATCAGATGAATTTTCATAAATTTTTACCTGAGTAAGAACTTGCTCAAATGTTAATATCACTGAATATTTTGGCACCTGCTAATTTTCTTTTGCTGTTTCAAAAAACCTGCAAGAAGTGGAAGCAGAGCCTGCTATCTGGAGAAGCAATTAGCCTGGCCTGTGAGCAGTATAGCAGAATGAAACCGTAAATGAGATGGCTCCAGGGCCTGAGAAAAAGAGGACATGGACAGCCAGTGATCAGCTGCCTATGGAAAAAGAATTGGATTTAATCCCGTCTTAATCAAGGCATTTATCTGTCAGGCAGATAATACTGGACACGCATCTTGTAGTAGGATTCATCCAATCTGTCATATAGTGGGAGCTGGGGGAGTATAAAGTTCTAAATAATCAATTCACATAAAGAAGTCTACTGTTTTACTGATGGAATTCTGTCAGCAGAAGGACAGGACCTGTTCTTAGCTGAGAGATGTCATCCCCTGCTTCTAAAGCAATTATGGCTCAGACTGTCCTGAGCCTGTGTTCAGAGCAGTGTGGTCTCCCCACTGCCAACTGCTCACTCCAGCAGGACCCCCTTGAGCTGGGCCTGCCACCATGGTTCAAGGGCATTTAGATGACTGAAAATGCACTTGACCGCTGTCTGGGACACAAGCAGTTAGAAAAAGAGAAGCTCTCAGAAATCTCTTGGCTTCAGGACCTAGTTTGTTTTGCTGAACAGCAAGAATGGCCAGCAGGACCAGGGCAGTGATTGTCCCCCTGAACTCAGCACTGGTGAGGCTGCACCTCAAACCTTGGGTTCAGTTCTGGGCCCCTGCAGAAATGAGACTGAAGTGCTGGAGCAGGTCCAGAGAAGGGGAATGGAGCTGGTAAAGAGTCTGGAGCACAAGTCAGGTGAGGAGCACATGAGGGAGCTGGGAGTGTTTAGCCTGGAGAAAAGGAGGCTCAGGGGAGATCTTATCACACTCTACAACCACCTGAGAGGAGGTTGTGCCATGTGGAAGTCAGGGAAAAGGAGGAAACAGCCTCAAGTTGTGCCAGGAGAGGCTTAGGTTGGATACTAAGAAAAGTTTCATCATGTAAAGGGCTGTCAATCAACAGGTTGCTTGGAGAAGTGGTGAAGTCACTGTTCCAGGAGGTGTTTAAAAGACATGTAGATGTGGCACTTGGGGACATGATTTAGTGGTGGACTTGGCAGTGCTGGGTTAATGGTGAGATTTGCTGATCTTAAGCTCTTTTCGAAAAACATAAAGGATTTTGTGATCCTATGATTCTAAATTCTAGATGTGTATTTGAATCTTCTTTGGCTTATCTGCCTGTGTTTTTCTGCTCCTGGATCAGCAGTGGAACTGGTCTGCTTAAGTGGAAAACTGAGAAAAGGCAATAGGCACCGGCTGAAAATGTTCACATTGACTTTAGTTGTTGAAAGAATGAGTGAAATGAGCAATTAATGCAGACAGCCACTCCCTGTCCTTTGCAGACACTCACCTGTAAATACAGCCTTTCCTCACTGTCAACTTCAAAAGGATGAGAATGCTCCTGACTACTCCCCATAACTCCTGATGGACCCTTGCAGGATCTCAGTGAGGCTTATAATCCACAAAGAAAAAAATTAATATAACACATATAAGTGATATATACAGAGTGGTTTAACTACAGAAATGGAGAAGAAGCACAGCTGTCCCCCTACACTTAAACATCATCCAGAAAATATCAGATTTTTTCATCTTGGACTTAGTAGTGAATTCAAAGATCAAGGCCTAATTCTTCTTTCATGCCTCTGTAATTCAGAGGTAACATGAGAGGAGAATTTTACCACTGAAGCTAAGATGAAAGTTAGATATTAATTGCTACAACTTTCAATTTTAAAAGAAAATATTTTAATTATGATGCAATGCAGTGGGTATTAAAGAAGCTAACATTACTGTTTATTTTACATGATGCCCAGTCCTTTTCTATTTTCTTTTTCAGTTCCAGAGCAAAGCCCCCATTGACTTCATTGCAAGCACGGTGTGATATGCCTCAGATAACATGAGAAAGTGCAACAGATCTGTGTGTGGTGGCTATTAAGACACAGCACTTACACAAAGATAAAACCTAACTCTATGATCACACAGAGGTAAAGGAGGGCAGCTTCCAGTTAAATCAGGGATAGTTCACTGGTAAAATGTCAGTGCAACTCTATGTATTCCTTTAAAAAAGGAGTTGATCATTATTTTACACTCACTTCTCTGTAGCTTATCATAACTTTAGGCCACTAAGCAGACTAATTTGCTGCAAAACTCACCCCCCATGCCTAATGGCACAGCACAAACCAACTGGGGTCCGAAAGTCATTTGCATCAACACCTACACCAGTAAATCCTGACTCTTGGTGGCCTCATTGTCAGAGGCCAAGGAATAGCAGGGGCACATGGTTTCAGTGCTCCAAAACTATATCCATTATGGTTAGCCTGGAACTTTCCAGGGTCTCATAGTATTCTGCTAAGAATCAAGCCCATATTCATCTTCTTGACTATGCAAAGGATAGGAGGTATTTGTTGATTTTGCATTACAATTTTGAAGGTATTTAGCAAGGAAAGTCTTAGAAATATGAGAAATATTTGGGTAATTTGAAAATCTGTAAACCAGAGACTTCATGAGTCAGATTCTCCAGCTGATGGGATACAATTTCCAGCAGAGACTAAATTATTTAAAAGTCAAAGATCTGTTTTCAAAGGGACAGGTGCTTAAATATCATTGAAAGTCAAATGAAAATAAATTTGTGAGTCCAGTTCAAAAATAGTATTTCAGTCTGTGTGAAAGCATTACATAGTCATCCTTGAGAATATATTTTATTGTAAATTTAATGAATCCAGCCTCTGGATTTTAGTCTGGACATGTTCACATAAAAAAAACCAAAGGAGAGCAAATTCTCCCTCCCATGGGAATTAGTGGTGTCATAGTATGCTTCAGACTCTGCAGGTATTCAGAACAGATAACACAGTGCTTCATCCTGAGCTGGAGGTGTTGCACAGGTCTTTGACTCATGAATAGGGAGAGTTCCTCTGCAACATGGAGCAGGTGAGGCTTTGCACTGTCACTGTACCAGGTCCATACCTCTGCCATCGGTTCAGGGTTTGTGGGAGGAGGAGGAGAAAGTCTGATGACACTCCCCCTGAAGATCAAAGCACCCACACCACAAAAGAAATCAAACCACTAAAACTTTCTCAAGGAGAGCTGTGCTGAAGGACTCTACCTTCTGGTGTCTGTGGTTTCCCCTGAATCAGCACAGCCTTCAGATGGGGCTCTTTGGAAGAGACCGTCACACAGAGTCACTAGGTTGGAAGAGATCTTTAGGATCATCGAGCCCAACACATGCCCCAACACCTCAACTGCTTATCCTTTGTGAGCAGGGACATGTATTAACCTCCTGTCACCACCCCACAGGGTGGAATGAAATCCCCCCTGACAGTTCACTCCTCTGCCAGCTCCCACCCATGCCCATGAAAAGCCACCCAGCTCTCAGCCAGTGCTGGCTGTGCTGCGCTGGGAGGAGCTGGGGGAGCTGTACCAGAGTTGCTATCACAGCACGAGTGCTGGGAAATGAGCCGGGAGGGGCTAAACCCAAGCTTGGATCACTGTGCCTGCATTTGTTTTAACTTCCCGGAAAGACACTCTTCAGCCTTAGGGAAGGATGGACAACTACTATGTTTGTCAAAGGAACAGAACAAAAAAGCAGGAACTTTGAGACATAGAGCAAATAATGTGCCATTTCATAAAGATTTCTCTCTTGGTGATGTCTCTCACTGTGTAACAAAGGGTGATCCATTTTGGGTTATTTCTCTATTTACACCTAAGCCTCTGAAGGACCCAGATGTCCTGAAGGTGCCAACTTCCCTAATTTGGGACTTTCACTTCCTCCACTAGAAGACATCAAAGGAGACAATGTGGCTGTTTATTGCTATCCTGTTTTCACTATTTGACCTGAAGCTGGGTACAGCCTTCACCCCTCCCAAATTGGATTTTGTTCTGATTTGATATCACTACATTTATTTCTTTAACTTGTCAACATCAGTATGTGACTATGGGGAGCTTACTTCAAATGTGTTAACACTCCTGTAATGCTTAGATTAAAGGCTATAAAATACACAAATTATTACTTTTCCTTTGTTTGCATCCTACATTCATGTGAGCAAGGTTTTGAAACAATTGCATGAATCTTTGCGTTTTCCTCTTCCCTTACACTGGCACCAGCCCTCAAATATTCCCATCATCCCTTCCCCCAAGACCTGCTGTCCTGCATCCCTCAGCACCATCATTCAGTCTTTTTCAGGAGTACATCTGTGGCACGGCGCTGCCGGGGCCGGGGTGGTGACAGTGATGCCTTGAGTTTTAGCTTTCATGTTTTTCAGATCCTGTGCTGCTTAGATGTAACCCTGAGCCTCATATTCAGTCCCAGTAAGCTCTCTGCACAGAGCAGGTAGACAAAAACAAATCCTTTCCTGCGAGAAACAAGGACAACTTTCAGGCCCAAAAGCATAAACAACGGTGAGCTGAAGGGAAGAACAAGATGTACCTGAAGCTGTAACTGGACAATTAAACCCCAATATGATGCAAATAGACCAAAACGTATAAAAATGTAAGCTCTCGTGACCAGCCAGCCATTTGGTGACCATTCACTTTTTGTGACCCTGGCTGCAGCCTTGGTCAGGCTCCTGTCCTGCCCAGGGTAGACCCTGGAGGCCCTGTAATAAATACCTGCTTTATTCCCTGGCTCTGTCCTGTCTCTGTTTCGGGTCAGCCTCCCAAGGCACCGGCAGTGCCGGCGATGCTGCGCCGCCCTCGGGGGTGGCAGGTGGCCGCCTGCCAGGCCAGCACAGTCTGCTGGCTACTGCCAAGCCAGCTGGGTTCTCGCTCTTCCAGCTGGTACAAAAGTTGCCAGGCAGCCTCCACTCCAAGAATTTTAAAAGCATTTGGGGCTGTAATCTATGCCATGTGTTTCTCTGTTTTTACTGCATAGTAGAAAATAATTTATTCAGATATGCTAAATTATACTTTTAATGTTCCACAAACACTTCATTGTGAAATTCAGTTTTGGCATTAACTAGAAAATGCGGTGCTTTGCTCATTGTGTATATTATTATAATGGTTCTTTTTTGTTTAATCTAAATATTGTAGCTCATTTATCTTCTGGGATGTTACAATCAGCTCTAGACTCCATAGTTCTGCTGCTGTCTATCACCTAAATAATTAAAACTTAAACATTTTATAAATAATTAGTTGATAACTAATTTTTGATGTGTGACATCTACACTATTTTGTCCAAAAGAATCCCTCATATTCTTTTCTTTATAGTGCATATTGAGAGCCTATAGAATGCTGATCATTGCTTTTCTAAACAAGAAATGCTGAAGAAAGATTCTTCTGAGTAATTCAGTATCACTCAGTTCTTGAAAGAATTTAAGATGGCGTTTTTATAAATGAGACATTGTCAGCAAATTAAAAATGGGAATAGAGCCCAGGATATTCAGTTAGAGATTCAGAGATCTCTACCACTTGAGCTCAATGAGAATTTTCTACTGTTAGAACTTCTGTGGAGCTCCTAAGCTTTTTTTAGTTCATAATCAGACAAGAGAGATGATAACCAGATATGTTAATACATGCCTTTAAATCTAAGACTCTCCTTGAAGAAAAGAAACTGCTTCAGTTTGCATGATTCAAAAGGTATCATTTTCAATTCCCTAATCTTTAAGTTACACTTTGCTCTCTATGGGTTTTTGGTGCAAATTCAGAAAACAAAAGTGAGTGAGCAAATGCAGTTTTGTTTTCTGTTGTGCATTGTTTTCTACCACACGACAACCTAAGTATCTTTCTTCCTTCTTGGGGAAAAAGAAATAGGACAAAACCTTTAATTTTCTTGTCATTTTCTGTTGTATGTCACATTCCGCAACCATTCCACAAGAGAAATAATTATCACAAATGTTCACACAGTGACAAATAAATAATCTCAGAAAATCTATTTACACTCCAGTGGAATATGATTTCCAAATTCCTTTCAAGGCAAAAAATACCAAACAAAAACAAAACAAACAAACAAAAATAACAAAAACACAAACAAACAAAACCAAACGAATGAACAACCCCCCCACCAAAACCTGGTTTTATCTTTCCTGTCATTTTGTTTTAATTGAAGTTTATCATGTTCTGTATATTGGCTTCCAAATGCCTCACCCTTTTTCCATTAGAGGGCAATTCCTAGAAATGTGTGAAACCTTTCATTTGAACTACAAAAGGCTGGAAGCAGACTTGCTGTGAATTCATCCTGCATTTGCAAATTGTCAGCGAATTGTCGAACTGGTGTCTGCTGGGTTGTCTGCAAGGCTGTGTCTGCTGTCACTGCCCAGGTGTTGCTGGCTCTTGTCCTCGGGGACTTCCAGGACTGTTGTTCTGAGGCCTTTCCAGGGAAAATGTGGTGCACATATTAAGAGGCCATTTGCAGTCTTTTGTGGTTTTCAGACACCTGTGCGTTGTGCTGGAAGAGAAACCTCATGCAAACCTCAAACCTTTGTGATTCCCCGTGAACCTTTAACGTGTTTCCTGTCCTGGTAGCTTAAGCAGTACCCAGATGTGGGTTAAATCCCAGCCTCCTGGGGTCTGTGTACACAAGTGTCTGGTGATTGCAAAGCTACTTCAAAGCAAAAGCAATTTTGGAACCGCGTTAAAGCTGATTTGACATACCAAAGTGTGACCTGAAGGAGTGAGCATCAATTCTGCTCTGCAGGTACAGAGATACCAACCCAGCAGATATCCCAGACTGGAGACAACAACATCTGAAACCACCACAGCAGGACTTGGCCACTGCAGAAGACACCCTGCCCCTGCAACACAGCTGGGAAGTTGTGTGGAAGTGGAGGGCAACACAAAAAACTGATTGTGTTAGTGTATAATGTGGGAAATACTCCATGTAGAAGAAAACTTGACATTTCTTTTAAAGGCTTGTGAGCCTTCAGACCTGATCACAGCAGTGGTCACCATCCCATTGCAATAAGCTGAGCTAGCAGCAGCTACTCCATTGCCTGCATTATTCATGTGACCTGTCTGGACAACTTCAGCAATCCCTGGAATTTAATACTTATTAAATACTTGAAATAATAAAAGTTCTCTAATATTAATAAATAATAAAATAATATCATTCCTGTAATTCTTACCATAGTCTGTGTTTAAAACTTCCAATCACCTGTTGAGACGTGTGAGAGGTTTGACACATGAGTACAGCAGACCTTGCTGAGGCAGCTGGAGGCAATACCTCTGTCAGGGCGGGAGTCAGCCATGGATCACAGCTTCTGGGTGTCTAAATCAAAGCATCTATGCTCCCATTGTCATCAGCAGACATGAAGAGCTTTATTCAGTTGCTTAGACACAAGCACCAGATGCCATTTGAGAAGTCCCAAGTGTACCCACCTCACCTCTGGCTGCTGCTGTGAGTCGTAGGCCCTGCGTTACATCTGCCGGTCTCTGAGTTGTGTCTGTGACCCTGTGGTTTTTTATGACATCTTGGCATCTCAAATGCCTGATACTTGTCTGGGTGGCTGAACAAACCCCAGCCAATACAGCAGAGAGCCTGCAGAGCAGATAGGAAGAATTAAGTGGATTCATTGACAAAGTTATGACACAAGGAGGAGATGAGACACACCTCAGTGACAGCAGCTCCTCTCACCAGAGCAAGTATCATCCCAGAAAGCCTCACCTCCTCTCTCCACCTCTATACCTAATAATCCTAGAGTGTTATTTTTGAGTTTATCGCTTCTTGAGTTGGTTTAGGTGGAGCAAAAGAAGCCATGGCTGTGAAGAGACACCCTAAATTGTGAATGGATTAACACCATCCCTACTTGAGCTGTCACCTATACCTCCCAAAGGGCTAGTTCACTAGTGTGCAAGAATACTACCACACTGAATGGACGGGCTTGGAGTTCAAGTAGATGGAATTCAAATTAAGAGCAATACATTGGTTATTTTTGCAGCAAAAACAAGTTTTTAATATATAAAGGATAATTTTAAACTAGATTTGAAAATGCTTCAATGAAAGTAGTTAATTCTCTGTTTAGGTAAAATTCACTTAAGCTTTTAATTCCTTTCTCTAAGCATCAATGGTTTCGTTATTCACTGTTCACTTACTCTTCTCAATACCAACTTTATAGCTGGTAAATTCAAGCAGATGTTTCTGTTTCAATCTCATGCCACTAAAAATGGCTACAGATCAGACAGCTTCTTTGCACATGCAGCTTTAGAACATGCATTTGCTTTAAAATGATTGTGCTCTTACACTGACTTGCATTTGAGTTCTTCTTCTGCAAATGTTTTATTTCAGATTTTTTGCTGATCTACAACAGATAATCAAGTAGCTTTTGAACACACAGATCACAATTCAGCTGTCCCTCATGGCTCTGCAGACTTTCTGTCTCTCAAAGTAACGAATGTCCACAGCTATAAGACAAAACAGTCTCTGAACACAGGAATTAATGTGCTTTACAGTGAACTCACAGTCCTGATCTAATATACATGCAGGAAACTGCATCGTAACCATCCAGCCACTTTGATTAAGACCTGATCTTGCAAAACTTATGGACAGGATTTTTTCCTAAGTCCATTTCTCATAACTACTTCAAAGCTTTATTTCAGAAATACCCGTGAGTTCCTGCTACATCAAGGCTGCAGTGATAAAGTGGCCATGCTGTGGTTTTTATTAAATGCTAAGATGTGACATTTTATTTACAGCTCTCTGACCCAGTAAAAGATCCATGCAAACACTGGGCTGCTTGATATAGAGAGAACTTGCAGTACATTTGAGCTGTACCATTATTAAAAGCATTTCTCTAGACATTCCCTTTCCTTCTTGGATTGTTCTTGGCATCTCTGGAATATTTATGAATATTTATGAAGGCAGTTACTTGTGTACTAAATGGAGTCTGTGAGTAAGTCATCAATTTCTCTGGAAATAGTTGCCTTTTGTGCAAACTTTGTTAGCTCTTCCACGCAAGTGCCCCTGGGGGACTAGAAAATTTGAGCACAGCATTGTAAAGCACATCCTATAGAATGTATACAAGCCTTTAATTGGCACCACCACTGTGCAGCAGATTGAGTAACCATCTGAAGAAACTCAGGGAGCATCGTGCTTTAGTCAAGGAGACTCTTTTGTAAGACCTTTGCACATGTGTTCTCAGCTACCAAACCTGTGCTAAATCAGCTGCTGAACAGACTTATACCAGTTAATAGATTACCCTTTTTTTTGATTAAGTAAAAGATCTTAATAAATTCAAGGTTATACAGAGAAAATACCCAGATTTATTGGTCCAATACAGCTCACCCTGAAAGCAAAAGGAGTTTCACATTTGACTTGACTTCAAAGGAAGAAAAGGTGTTCTCTAAAATTTTAAACAGTATCATAAACACTAGTAAAACATAGTACTTGCTAAAGAAGCATGAATTGTGCTCCCAAAAGGTACACAATGACTTTCTTTTATACTCTTTGTGCAATTTAATACTAATGAAAATGAAATATGATTGGTCACTGAGATCATACCTGAGTACTGAGCATTAAACAATCTATCCGAAATACTACTATGAAATATATTTGCATTAAGTACTAATAGAATTAACCTGATTGCTCAGTTGCAAATTGATGAAAACCAAATTCACCAACATGCTTTCCAATAAAATGAAAGACTGCATACTGAGTTCTAAGTTTTAATATTCGTGTATGCTACAGAGGCATACATACATACAGTTTGTGTAAAATTGACATTAATATCAGTCGAAGTGGAAATGGGTCAAGATTGCTTTGTTGGACTGAATGCTTCCCAAATTGCCTGTTTACAATAGCTCACTTAGCTCTGCTAAGTGGTTTCACAACATAAGACCATTTTTTCCTTCTCTTGCCTTAGTGTTCTTAGTTATTCACGGTTGGTGCGGCACAGAACAATGGAAGTCTATCACAGCAAAGACTAAATGAAGCCAAAATTGAAGGTGTCCTGATTTATCTCTGTAGGAATCAATTCACATTCCTCTTTTTAAGACCACTAGAGACAGATCTTGCATGTTCACAATGCACTTTCCAAGTGAAGCCTGGCATATCAACACCATTCTTTTGCTGTTTACAAGGAAATTGAGCAGAGGAAAATTATTTTCATTTTCAGCCTCCAGCCAGCTGTGCTGTCAGACAATGAAGCACGATGCTAAGTGCAGAACAGCAGCTTGTCTGATAGACGCTAAGTAATTAAGTATTTTTGGTCTAGAAAAGGTTTTATGTTGTCCTTTGGCTTTAGACAATAATATTTCTTTTCCTTAGCTGCATTCCTGTGAGAAAAAAACTAAACCAAACCAAAACACAATATTCACCCTATTCGTATTTCCTCTGAAAAGATGATGCTCTCCCAGCTCTGTAGAGCAGTGACCCTCCAGGTATAGACTGGATAATGCATGTTTCATTTAATTTCTTTCTCTTGTGCCTTTGTGAAAGAAAATCCAGACATTGCCTTTAGCAATGCTGCTGGATGTTGACCTTGAAAGCATATCCCAAATTACACAAGTGTATTATTCCTGTGTAATTCTTCAATTCAAACAAGAAGAATAGACTTTGCCTTTCATTTTTATTAATAAGATAGAAATATCACACCGTTAGAGAGTCTCAGTAAACATCTTCAAACATATAAAGAGACTACTGGAAAAAAATATTGAAGAGGTACCATTTCCTTTTATTTTCATAGTTTTAGCTAACAATGAGAGTAAAGCAAATAACACAATTAGAAGTGAGCACAACACTTACAGAAGGCTATGCATAAAAGATCTTTCATTTACACGAAGCAATTTTATGTATATATGTAATAAAAACTCCTTCTGAAAGAGAAATTCCTGATACTGAAAGCTAAGTACACTGAATTGAAGCTTCTTTATGACCTCCTAACACACTGTCATATGAGATACTTGCACAGTCCTATCACCAAGGAATCCCTGTGTCTCACTGATTTTGGATTTACTACCCTTTCTAAATAGGACATCACTCATTTCCTCATTTTGCAGATTCAGAAATGAAAATCTGATACGACCTTTGCAGGTCATTTAAAATCTGGGACAGTGGAGAAAATAGAACTCATGTTTGGACTGAAGTCAAAATAACCACCCTTTAGGAAGTCTTCCTCTTTGGGGGGGAAAAAAGGAAAAAAAAACCACACTATGAAGGAAATAAGTTATCACTCATGAGACTATACTAACATGGAACCAAAAGAAACCTTAAGACTTTTCTTGAGGCTGGAGTACTTCTGGAGAGAATACGGGAAACACTAGTGAAGGAAAAAATTGATGCAATGCTAAATTACTGTGCAGGCTTTCATGTAGTATGATTGTGCCTGCACACATGTGTGGATGAAAACAACTTCAAGTTATGGTTACAGAAATAAAGATCAAATGCTTATTCTATTGCAATTTGGCCAAGAGGTGTAATTAAGACAGCTGTATCATTGGATTTATTGCAACAAAAATGTAGGGAAAACCTAGATTATGAATTGTATTGGTTTGTGTTCTACATTGCTTTTGTACAATGAACATCCTGTTCTCTGCTCATTCCTACAATTCTGCTTACCAGAAATGCCATTATTTGAGTCAGAGTCATGTTCAACTCTAAGTGATGTTCGTATAACAGAACCATCTGGCTTCCCCAAGGCCACACAGCTCAGCAGGACCAAGGTGATTGGGACTTATTGCTTCACTAGGAGTGATTTGTTCTGTTTTGTCCAACTGAACTCTGTGGCCTTGCACAGTCTCCAGGAATTTGTGTCCTGCACAACTTGGTGGCTGTATCACATTTTTAGTAATTCATGTTTCAGAACTAGTGTACTATTATCCTTCACATTCATGTATGCTGGCAAACGTTTGTTTCCATGCCACCTTATGTTCAAAATTAAATCTCCAGTGTATGTAGGATTGCATATGTACAGACTATACTTTATAATCTGAGTGATCCTCAGATTACTTGCTTTGGCCATATTGTCTTGAGCAACATCAAAGCTGAAAGGAATTGTGAACAAATCGGATAAAGGCAGAAAGAAAAAAGACAAAGATGCCAGGACAGATTTTTTTTTTTTTTTTTTTTTTTTTTTTTTTTTTTTTTTTTTTTTTTTTTAAAAGGAGGAAACTGAAAGAGAAAACAGGAGACCTGCAGAAACTTTTCTCAGGTGAGGTAGACTGGATGGAAAAGCCGAACTGAGGCCAAAGGAAAGAAGCAGTAAAATAGATTTAAAAGCCTGACAGCAGGGCAACAGGAAAAGGTGTTACTAAATAATGCTGATAAAGAAATAAGATAGAACTGAAAACTCAATGAAGAATAAACTACAGGGTGAAAAACAGAGAGCATGTGAGCATTTTAATTCTCAAAATAATTATATTCTCAGCCAGATTTTATTCAGAGGTCACATATCTTTAGCTCTGGAAGAATACTAAGACATCTTTGAGATAATCAAGGAGGAACCTGAAAGGAAGGAAGTGTTGAAAGTAGAGGAAAATAATGTATTCATATGTGGCAATAGTAATGAAAAAGACCATCTGGTTGGAAACAACTGACAGGATACCTGAACAGCAAGAAGTGAGAAAACAGGGTACCATGAGAAACATATATAGTTGAGACAGATCAAAATGGGCTCACTGCTACCAGATCCTTCATGTAATGCTGAAAAAAAAAGTTAAAGAATAAGGAAAAGTTGAAATCAAGGACATGGATTTGAACTGCATTTTCCTTTGGTCAGCATTCCCCTATTCATTAGGGAAATAAACCGCCTGAAGGAGAACTACACACAACCCAGTGCCTGTGGGTTTTACTGTCCAAGCACCTAAATCCAGGGGACGAATACCAGTGAAAAATACAGGTGAGTCAAAAAATAAGTGCAAATGCTGCCAAGATCAGAGAGATAGTCATAGCTATGTGGAATTCCATAGCTGAACCAGAGAGAAAAGGGATGGATGGGTGGGAAGAAGCCAGAGGAAAGTCCAGAGGGGAGTGTGAGAAGGAGTGAATACAGACAGGCAAGGGAAAGAAGCGCTGTTGAGGGCAGTACCCAAAGAGTTGGGGCCAGCTTCAGAGCCATAAAGGAAAACTGTTCTGTATAGACAAGGGCAAGAGCAAGAATTGGAACATCCTGGTACAGCAGATTGGAAAGGACATCAAAGGAGGTAAGTGATCAGTAGTGGAGAATTGAATAATTGAGTGAGTGTAGGGGATGAGATGAGGGGAATAAAGGGAAATAAGCATCCAGAATTAACTAAGTTGACACACTGGTACAGTGAAAAGGAAGAGGTGAGGCCAGAAGAATGGTAGAAAAACAGATGGACACCTCCCCATGCTAAATGAAGGAAAGATTCAGACAGCAGATATGGGGAGCTAAATGTTTTAGGGCAGAGTTTGATCTTGGACATGCCTATGAGAACAGCAACAGTTACTTGCTGGACTTTGAAGATTGGAAGCTGTTACATACATGAAGGAGGGGAAGTAAATGAGAAGTTCATAATCAGGGTAAACTAAATTCCTCGGGGAAGGATTAAAAAAGTTGTGGACAGCTGTAGTTGAGAAAAAAAAGGAATATATGAGCCAAAGCAAACCACAGGCCAAGAATAAGTCTCATCCATCTGAAGACTTTAAGAGCAGTCAGAAGAAACGACCCTAGATTTTCAAGCCTGCAAAACCATTCTTTCTGTTATCTGAATTGCCAGTGTCTGGAATGATCAAGATTGTTCTTTATTGTTGCAGTGAATCTTGTAAAATGAAACTTGAATGTATAAATTATTGAAATACTGCTTGCTCAGAATGACTCATTAACATTACAGAATAAATAAGTAGATAACATTGCTAATTTGATTCAAAGCCTTTGAATATACATCATCCATAAACTCTGACTTCAGTGAGTATAAACAACTCTGTGAGTGTCCCCATAGGACTGATATAAATTCACAACAAAAAAGCTTTTATAACTCCTACACTTGGGAACTAAGCATTTCTACTTCTTAATCATGACTGTTCATGAGCTGAAATTTAAATGTAACCCATGAATTATGTATTGAAAATTATTCTAAAGCACTCATTAAAATCTTAGGTGGCATTAAAGCAAACTCCACACTTCTTTCTGTTTGCTTCATAATGGCAACCTAACAGATTTTCGGATGAGAAGCATCAGGAAATACAGTGAGTGTTACATGAATAACACAAGAAACCACAAAAAGTGAATTCTGAAACTGGAATTTCAAACCTCAACCAGCATCCTCACAGGTAACCTCTAAGTCCATCCCAAATGACTTAAAGTTTTAAAAGAGTAAAAATCCATAGTATCAGGAAATAGGTTTTAAAACTTTGTTGATTAAATTGTCTTAAATTGGTCCTGACGATAAACTGCACTGGCACTTCCCCAAGAAAAAAACCAAAACATTTTTTAGTCCTCTTTTCTTTATTCTGTACATGTCTTTTGAACTTGGATGAATGGTACATTCTGTGTATTGGGAGGAAAGGTGTGAAAGCAATTGCATGATAGCAGGGAATTTCTTGGAAGACACGGGAGTGAATAAAACATAAGGACAGAGAAAGGGAATTTACATTTTTTTCACAACACAGTTGACAGCTGTTATGTCATGAGTCTATACTTGTCCACACTTCGTGTGCTGTCTTTTTGCTCCACCTCACATTTGTCTTTCTCTGTGTATGCTGTACATTTTCTGGGCAAATCGCTGCCTTTCCCTTTGTCTGGAGAGAAACACATCCTTTTTTGGCACCAGAGTAAACTCAATTATGAAGAACGTGATTATAACTGATGAAGGATATGGATTCATCTTTCAACATCAGAAATTATTTACTGTTATTCAGAGTCACGAATTCCTTTGGTCCCAGGCTTTGTCTCTGAAGCTGCTGCAACACTACTGTATATTGTTGATGTGACTGAATTTAGGGTTGGGAGGAGACTGGGGCCAAGATTTTGAAGCACTAAGCAACTTCCCTAAAGCCAAATCCTTTAGAATATCACATGTTGGACATCTAAAACTGGGGTTTTGTCAATTTTTAGTATTATTTAAGTTTAAATGATAATAATAATGATAAATTTTGCAGTAGTATCTAATACTTATATACTACCTATAAACCTAAAGTTTTTCCCAAATGATTTTTCCCAAATGGGTCATCAGAGTCAGAGTTAGTTAGATTCTAATGTTCTGTAGTCAGTTCTGATATTGTTGAAAAGGAGTTTTTCAAAAGCAGTTACAGTTTTTGTAACACTTCAAATGTTTGAATGTTCAAGCAGCTACAGCTGTCTGATGTTTGTTAGTCACAAATGCAGAGGGGAATGTCGCTTCAATATTTAACTCAAAAAGCTACACTAAGTTTGAGATGATGCTAGGATTGTCATGGTGTGTGTTCAAACCCATGGCAGTAGGAACCCCTGACAGCCAGCAAATTCCTTATCCATGGCTTCCTGAGAACTGCCAGGTCCGAGCCCAAAGACAACAGTCATGTCTCAGAAATTGCAGTTCAGTGATGCCCATGAAGGATGGCACTTCTACCAGCTCTCTGTCATTACTGTGTGCTGCACTGCAAGTTTCCTGAAAATATTACTGATCCAAAGCACTCAATGCCTTTAACGTTTTACATGTGCTTGATGGAAGACAGGGATAAATAATTCAGGATGTGCCCTTCAGTTTCCTGGGGAAATTTGTTCCACACCCAAAACTGTTCTTCAGTCAGGAGTTTGTTCTATGTGTTCAAATCAGCATAGAAGTATTGGTCAGATCAGGTCCACCATTTAGATTGAAAGAAAATACCTATAAAATAAATAATAACCTATAAAACACACCCTCCCTCGGGATGTGCAGAACTGAAAGCAACTAACTTTATGAGGTAAAAGAAGGAGATTATCAGGAGGCTCCATAGCAGAGAAAGCATTTACTTTCAGGGTATTTCTTGTAGTCTTTAGAGAAATGTTGAAAGATGACATTTAAAATTTATCTGACAGCTGTCATTAGGAAATTTGTTTTCTTTCCATATTCTTAAATTACTGAAAAGACTTGACCCTCAATAAAATTGGAAGATATTTTCCTTTATGCTCTCACATTTCCAAATGCCTGGAATACAGACTGACTTCTGCCTGAGTGTAGCAGCCAAGGATTTACACAACACCAAGTAAACTGGTGTTCTGATCCCAAGCTTGCAAGATCCACAATTATGGAAGCAATGCAATTTTTCTGGGTTAGCTTTGCCAGCACACAGAAAAATCTTTCTGAGTCTCATTCACTCTTTTGGTGTTTAGTTGTTGCTGCCTCCCACCCAGTGCCTTTTTGCAGGTTTTCTGTCAGGAGCTCTAAGAGCTACAATGACTTATATTCAAAAGAGTATTCAACATTACCAGATCTTCTGTCCTGGCTGGAAAATGAAGTTGTCACTACAAGCTGCATATGTCAATGGCATCAATCTTGAAGATTTTCACATAAAAAAAGCATGCATGCTAAGGTTTCAATGCCAGATCCACGAAGAATCAAAAGAAAAATCTCAAAATCGAAATAATTTGTTGTTATATATCAACCACAATGGCAGACGAGTTATATCGAGGGGATCAAGATCAATCACACAACTAGCAAAAAATAGTTATCCTACCCTTATACCAGCTATTCCACACTTAGCAATTGAAAAAAGTATTGTTATATAGTATTGCCTTCCTCACTTGAACGATAATAAAATATTTATAATATAAACTGTTATTTTCAAACAAGCTGGAGAGGCAGAGGCCTTATCTTCTTGTGTGAACAGTGTTTCATTCATATTTTCCTTCAGAAGGAAACAATGAAAGCAAATGTGGAAAGCAGTGAAAGCCATCATGGAATTTGTTCATCAGGCATCAGTCTTTTTATAGTATTGTCCCCACAGTAGGTTTAAATAAAGTGTTGATAGATTTATCTGCTCTTCACCTTGCAGCCTAGGAGATGCCAACACCAGTGGAATGTATCATACTATGGTGATGTTTGTGTATCATTTGTCTGCGCCATGACATTTTTTTCTCCCAGTGACTTAAATTGAATTTCAAACATTACAAATTAATTTAAATAAAATAATGTATATCTTCCTTGTGTATTCCAGAACTTATCAAGCACAAGAGTGAAACATTAACATTCCCTACTAGTGAAATATTAGAAGCATTAGAGAACCGGCTGAAAACAAATGGGGAAGACTCTCAGTTTCATGGCAGTGGCAGACACTGACTCAGGGGAACAAAATCTCTGTGCAGTGGAGAGATGAGGGGTACAGAAACAAGACTCTTCTTCCTTCTCTCAGGCCCCATCCCAATTTCTGACTGAACTGTAATGTCTATACCTGGACAAAACTGTGCTTCAGGTCTCCATGCCTCCTCTGTTCCAAGCCTAGGGAGTCGATGGAAAAGGCTCCAGGAGGGCTGTGTCAGCCTCACAGAGGGAGCACCAAATGAGGACAAGGGAGATCTTTCCTACACCACTCCCACAGCCTGAAAGGGACAGAGATGCCTAATCCTGGAGCACTGTTCAGAAAGGAGGGCTTATTTCTTCTGCAGATGACTCCACCAACAAAAGAACATTTGTGAACCTTTCCCAATAGTCAGGTAAATAATGTACCAAAAACAAGACAAAAGAAACAAACAATTCCTTTGTTTTATGCAATGGCAGCAAGGCTGCTCTTTTCGAATCCACGAGTTGAGTGATTCAAAGTTCATCCGTGACTGAGTGAACCATGCAGTGTCATGTGGAGCTTTTCCACAGAGCCCTGTAAATCTGGCAGGGGTGTGCAGGGGTGGGTGTGAGTGAGCCCTGGCAGTGCATGTCAGCCCCACAGGAGCCCCAGTGAACTCACACCCCCGGCCTTCACAGAGCTTTTATTGCTCACCAAGGGCCAAACCTCACTTTCCTTACAGTCAGTGGGAGCTTTGCCATTCCCTTTCTTGAAATAAGCCTTGACACGAGCAGAGCAAACAATGGGAAAACAGAAGCCAAGCCCTGGGCTGCAGAGCCCATGGCAAGTTTCCACATCTTTAACTGGCACCCAGTGTTGGTCTCCTGAAAGAATGTCACTGTACCTGCTCTTTGTCTGCAAAGCACAGCTTTTACTCTTGCAAACAAATACAGAAAAAATGTATTTATGCATGTTATGGTTTCTCTTTGTAGTGAGGATAAAAATCTGTGAGCTAGTCACGATAGCAGTGTCTACACATTTTCTGAAATCTAATGTCTATCCTAAATGTCAAATCTTTATTATCATTGCCTGTTTTAAGTGGGGCATAAAATTTCTTGTTTGGCCTGTCAGCTTCAAAGATCTTGTGTTGAAAATACAAGAAAACCAACCAACCAAACAAACAAAAAAAGGTAAGAAAAAAATACAGAAATATTGATTTATGCCACATGTTCCCCAAACCTCAGATGTCAGAATTTTTAAGGTGTTAGGATAGCTATAAGTCTTAAAACTTATATTAAATGAACTAAACATGTTACCTAAAAGAGTAAGAGCAAGAAAACTGTTACACAAGTTCCCTTCCAACCACTAATCTTCAATTTTCTAAAATGTTTAATGCACTCAGTGCATACAGTATACAAATATGGTATAAAAATATATGTCGATGCATTATCAAAGAGTAAAGTCAAATTGTAGTGTATTTAGGACCTCATGATTCAGTTCTAGATGAACATGAGAAATGAGTGAGTCAGACCAACATGAAAAATGAGCTCAGTACTATCACACTTCTAATCAAGTTGCAGATGATATAACTTTGTTGAGAGGACAAAATTACTGGAGAGTTATTATTTATAATGACTTTCTTATATTTGATAGAAACTAATAACTAGAGAAATCTACAGGAAACTAATTTACACTTTGATTAGGAATTCAGATTTAGGTAGGGAAAAGTGCACATACATCTAGCAATCTGTCATCACCTTTTGAGCAGCATTCGAGTCTAACCTGCCTGCAGCATCAGGTGTTTGGTTATGGCTGCAGCACAAACCCGTGTTACCCTCTGGAGTGTGCACAGCCCCGTGTGCTGGGCGTGTTTGGGGCTCAGCTGAGTGCCAGGCACTGCTGGGTGAGGCTGCACCACCAAGGGCAGCGCTGAGCACACACCGTGGGTGCCACACCGTGGGTGCCACACGTTTCCAGCTGGCTGTCACCAGCTGCTGAGGACAGAAGGATTACTCACTGCCTTAGGCAAATCTGCCTCGTAAACTCTTTCCACCTCAGCTGTTTCTGAAAGCAAATGACTTTGTGGTTTTAAATGTTATGATGGCCTCCATCCACATACTCTCTTTACATGATTCTTACAACATGTTGGCATTACTTCACAGCTTACCTTTTTTGCCTGCAGATTTTTAAGAAAGCCAGAGCACCTCTTTGTTTACTAGAGCATTTATTATGATGTGGTCAGGTCAGAAAGCCTGCCATTCCTCTCTGCAGTAGAGCTGTATGCTTTAGACCTGAGGTCACGGAGCTATTTGCACTTCCAACTATTGGCTGCATCAAGCTGTGTTGCAATACATGAAACATGCCACATCAGGGATTTTTCTTTTTTCCTTCTGCCCTCAATTTCTCTCTTCAGTCCTTCCCTACCTCTCCCAGAGAGCAGCAAGTCATTTGGCAATATGTGAAATTAGTTTCCAATCTTTGGCTTTCATGGTTTATGAGAAAATTTTCTGCCTGGAGCCTTTCACAGGAAGGGCCTATTCACTGTGAATTTGAGCTTTGTCTCATCAGTGGATAATCAGCCTCGATAACTCTTCTGACCTTTCACATACAACCTTACCTCAGGTAACAAAACATTTGACCCATTTTTCTGCACAGCACAGGAGCAGATGTAACCCACGTGCTTTTGGGTACTGTATTCCATCTCTAATTCAGGTCCAGTTATGGCCCCCTAGTCATTTAATTATTCTATTTAAACTCTAGGAATACAGCTAATTAAAGGAGGGGAAGGTGATAATGAAATTCCCCATGCTGACAATACCTCTTTGAACTGTGAGTACCTGTTTGCTTTGCTTCAGGGTTTCCAGCAGCAGTGTTTAAGCAGACTGCTTATAAGGCATGATATTTCAAATTGTGGAAAAGAGAAAAAAAATTCTCTAGGGCTGAATCATCGTATGTGGAAATTCAGCAATGTCCAATTTACACAAACTGCATTCATAAATTTGAATTACACACTGTGTAAAGAGACACTCATCCGGTATGCACTGGTAGAAGCAGATGAATGGAGCAAGGTGGGGTTCCAAATGGAAAGCTGGAACCCAGAGGAAAAGAAGTGGCACATTTGTTGTTTCTGTTTCATTTCTTTTCTTTTTGTAACAGAAATGAACACAGGACCTTTATGTTCAATCAGTATCCTAGAGAGTGAATTGCCAAAGGGATGGATCACACAGACTTTGCCCACACAAGAATCCCCACTAAAGAGAAATGTTGAATCGGACAAAAATCATGCCTTGGTTGCACAAGGCACCGTTCCTGTCAGGTGATTTAAAATACATAGTAACCTCAGGGGATTTGTTTGTGGAGAACTGAATGCTAACCAGAAGTCAGGTGCTGGGAATGATAGGTGTCCTCTGCTGCTCCTTTCCTCTTACAGGAAAATGTAGTCACTAAGCCTGGCTTCTTCCAAGAAGATGTAATAATGAATCCAGCTTTATTTCTTTTTGTTTGTATAAAGACATAAATCCCAGGTATTCCATTTTTCTATACTTCAGAGTACCATGTTGGATAAGACAGTGGAGTATTTGTACAGATTGCCTAACTCTCTCACAAAATCCATTCTTTTGGTAACGTCTGTGCCCAAGGAAGTGACAATTTAAACAATTTACTATGGAAAGTGCAAAGCCGTCCTGAATGAACATCCATGTGTATCATCCAGGTTAAAAGTGTTTCCCATAGTCCCTGATAGTCTCAGTTTGCCAAGTGCCTCTTCTCCATAACACCTCTGAAAGGCTGATGCCTTGATCAAGCTCAAACCCACACACCAAAGGTTTAGTTCTGTTGAGGTTTGTATGGTAACCACATCTAACCAAGTACTCAGCTTTCCATTAAATCAGGTGCTAGGAGTCCAAACAGGAGTTGGAAACCTGAATGCTTGTCTGGATCTGAGACAAGAACCTTCCAGTATTACATTAAGTAACACGATTAACATCTGTCCTCCACAGAAGGCAACAGCACACAGCACTTTTCTGAATGTTGGCCTAAAATAGCAGCAACTGTCAGGGATTTCTCTTCCTCAGGTTTCTATTGGTGGTAGCCAGTATATTTTTAAGGTGAAAGGATATAAGCCCCTTTCTTCTATGCAACCATATGGAAGAATCAGAACGCTAGAGAGGGCAGCAAAAACTATTGGATTTTGTGACCTTTAGGGTCTTTTCAGACCTAAATGATACTGTTTTAAAAAGAAAGATCAGAGACACCAAACAGTTTGGATAGAGTGAGCGGCTGTAGACGTAAGTAATCCTCAATCTTGGAAAACTTACTAAGAAGTGTCGTGACAGAAGACTGAAAAATCAATTAAAAGTAGAATGGAAAAGGTGAATAGGAAATAGGGAATTACATATCACTGTTCCTCCCAAGAGAAGATTGAGAAGAGGAGGAGGATATCAGCTGATTACAATTAGGTCATACATTCAAAACAAACACGAGCAGGTACTAGCCTTTTTTTTTTTCACAGCCAGCTGCTAAACTGTGAAACCTCCTGCCACAGGACACTGTGGTATATACAAGGTCAAAGCACAGCTGGACATATGCCTGCAAGAATTGAAAAGACATGCTGGTAGGCCAGGCAGCCTTGCTGTTGCCAGCCACTGGAAATGGGACCCTGTGCCAGGGAGGTATCACTGCATTCCTGCTCTGTTTGGACACTCTTCCAAAAATGACCACTACTGGCACTGTTGGAGGTAGAATATTTAGATACATGGACAATTTTGCTGTTTGATATGGTACTATTCTTGTTTCTAATATGTGTCCATAAAAATCACCGAAATGTTGATGGAAGCTTCCTAATCTCATCAAAAGATTATATCTGGCATATTTGTAGCCCTCTTTTCTCTTTCCCTAAAGTGTCTGCTCAAAGCCATCATTTATTTCTCCAACAGACTTTACAAGTGTCTCAATGTTTTAATATCTCTTTGGGCAAAACTTTTGCCCTTTGCTTTATGAATAGGTCATTAATGTTTACAAAAAGCTGAAAAAGGCTTCTTTTCAAGGGCCAGATCTGCCCACTTTTTCATTTCTGAGGTGCAAAGCTATGACTGGTCTATTGTGGAAAACAGCTTGCAAAGGCTTTGAAAATGCAAATGAAATAAAGTCAATCTGTCCCTTTTTTTGTTGATATGGATAGAAGAACAATACAAATTTGCAATTTTAAAATTAAAAAGGTTATTTGATAATTTTTATGACCAGGGCAGCTTCCAGAGGGAAATGGAGCCAAAGGAGAAATTTTAAAACATTATATAACTAAATGAAGGAAACAAAAAAGTTCCTTTTCAGTTACACAGAAGCCTTGTTGAAAGAGAAATACTTGTGGGACATGAGGAATGAAAAAAGTCAGCATGCAACTGCCCAGGCTTGCCCAATTTGTAGCTCCCACCTCATGGCAATTGCTAAGAGTGTTGTAAAAGAGCTTCTTTGTCTCTGGAGAAAGTATTGCTTTCAAAGACAAGAAAAATCCACAAGCAACCTCTCACTTTGACACACAGGTCATGACATTAAAAGAATAATGTGAAGAATCACAAACCACTGGTTTCAGTTAGAAAAGCAAATGGCTTGGTAGGAGGGAAGGAGAGATATTTATGTTATGATCTGCTAACTTTCTGTTTATATGTACTTAGTTCCTTCCTAAAAAAAAATCCCCCCAAAACAGGCACCTAGAAAAGTCCTTCAGAATGACCTAAAAGAGGTAAAATTCCTTAACTTTGTGAACAGTGTCAACAGTTTACAAAGGGGGAGGCTAGACCAATGTAACTTCTAAAAGGATGTGGGGTTATTTTGTCATCTCGCTGCCACATTTTGGTGCAGAAGGGAGATGGCAGCAGGATGAGTGCGGCAGCAGTGCAGACGCTGGGATGAGCGCATTTCCTGGCGGGCGCTCAGGGAAGGCAGGGATGTGCAGCCAGCTGCCACAGGGCAGGGGCAGAGCAGGAGGGCACTGTGCCAGCAGGGCTGGCACACAGTCCCACCTCTGACACGGGGAGAGCTGACAGCTTTATGGATTTCCTCATTTTGCCAGAATCAACTTTAGCAACAGTTTTGCTTGAGACACTGAGAAAACTGCGGTTCTGGCAAGACAGAACAGTGTGGTATTTCCTTGTACCAGAGCTGAGAGGTGGCAAACTCATCATGATGGGCACGTCCTTTAAGAAAACATTCTGAGCTACATCCCTTCCCTCTGCTGACCCTGGAGATGGCAGCAGTAACACCAGGGTTGTTCCCTCTGTTCCCAGTCTGCTACACTGCGATTAGAGGAAGCTGCTGAAAAGTGATGATCAGCAGCAGCTTCACTCTGAAAGAAACTGAAGGAAGCACAAGTGAAGCCCTTAATCCTGTAAAGCCCTCTATGCAAATCAGAAGTGATTTTTTTAAGGAAAGGAGGAACCTGGCTTTTTCAAACTCCTTGAATATATGAACTTCTCAGTTTAGCTTGTGAACTGTGTCTGAGGCTCACACTCATAAGTAAATGCACAGTATGGATCTACAGTCATGGCTAAAATACACCCTCGGTGGCACTTCTCTCTGGAACTCCCCTGTTACGTGGGAATTCTGGCTCCAAGTGACTGTAACATAAAAAAGACATGAAAATATCTTAGGAGTGATGAGCAACTGGGTATTTCCACAGCAGAAACCCCAAAAGCAGCCAGCTTGAAAAACTTTGGCAAACTCTCGAGTTCTGTCAGGAAAAGCAGAAGGGCTGATGTTGACTAAAGAGGACTAGAGGAAACAGTTGAAAAGCAGCCGTTCTGAGATATTTTGGGAACAGCAGTAGCATATGACATTGACATAATGCACAGATTTTCTTATTGTATTTTTGTTACTGTTATGATTTGTAGGAATGAAATCAATTTCCTGGCAGTTAGCCTGTAAAAAAAGACTATGAAACCACTTTGTCTTAGTCCTGACCCCTCTGAAAGACACGATCAGAGAGCTCCATTCTGCAGACCAAACTCACCATGTGCAGCTAGAGCTCCAATAGCTCGTTTCAGCCAACAGATATTTCTCAGTCAGAGCTGATTTTCCCAGCTCTGAATCTGAAGCACAAGAAGAAAAAGAGGTGCCATTGTTCTTGGTACCCACTGTAAAATTAATTAAAAATGCCAACAAGGACTGGCACCTTCTCCAGGCAATGAGCAGAAGACCTCTGGATATTTCAAATTTAATGTCAGGAGAAATTATTTGATTGATCACCAATTAAATGTATGGTTGTTTGGAATGGAAATTAAGTTCTCTAATTCAGAAAATGATACAATAAAAATTTTGATAAGTAGATGTGTTTGAAGATTATGGAATCTTCAAATCAACCTGAAATCCAGATTTGATGCAAAATTTGGGGATTTTTTTTGGCTGTTTTAGGGGATTTTGTCTTTATTTTTAAAAAGGAAATGAGTAAGTGGGAAAGGAAAAAAGGAAATGGTTACCATGGCTTCAGAAAAGGGAATGGCTGAAAAATTTGGTTTAAATTTCTGAGTGGCAAGAAAGGACTCAAAAGGAAAAGCTTAAAATATTCTACTTGGCATCCTAAAAATAATTCAAATCTCTCAGTAGGGTTACCTGGGACTTTCAGCAGAAAAGAAAGATGTAGTAAACACAACATTATCTAAGTATACTATAAAACCCACAACATTTTTGAGAGCAGAGAGAGATTTCCAGCCTTCAACCAAGGAGACCAAACCTTGCTCACCGATGCTGGTGTCTGTGAAGTATCTTAGCCAGTAGACAGGGTCTCTCCTGTACAGCTCAGATGCTGTGACAGGGAGGCAAAAGTAAAATATAAAATATTGCTATAAATTTCCCTTGAATAAAAGAAAAAGCAGTCCCAGCTTTCTTGCTAATCCATAGTAAAGGCCACCCTTCTTTCCTAGTGCCATACTTCTGAGGAAAACCAGATGATATCATGCAACTGTTTCCCACTTCTTCCTCATAGTAAATTAATAAATAAAAAGATAAGAATGATTTTAGAGAATTAAAGGGACTTCCAGTTGGAAACTCTAAATGCATCCAGCTAAAAGCTGATTTGTTTGTTTGTTTTATGAGTACAGCAGTATGGCCAAAGCATCAAGACCTGGTTTCTCTCCATGCTCATCTTTATGTTTGCTCCTCACTGCCATTTCTCAGCATTTCTGATTTCCCATATGTATTTCAGTGTTGGATGCTTACTCCCTAAAGCAGTCTGAAAACTACAGGTAACAAGCAGCATTCAGCCTCCTCAGAGATGTGGTGAAGTGCTCATCTCTTGAGGTTTTCAAGATATGGGTGTGCAGGCTGCTACATAATCTCCTCTAGGCTCCCTTTCTCCCAACAGCTTGGACCTTCAAGGTCCCTTCCAACCTGGGCTGTTGTATGATTCTACAATAACAACCATTGGAAACTGAAAGTAGTATCTCTCAGAAAAAGCCTGAAAGGAGAACTTTAAAAAATGTTTATTCCTTCTGTTGTGTAAGGAAAAATATCCAGCTTTGTTATGTTATCCCTGGTAGCTCTTGTATTTCATCCATTTGTCTTCAGTGTTGCTGCATATTATTTATTGTTACCTGCTGGGCATGTGTCTCCATCACAGTTGTAGTCAGGGTTATAGGTGCCCTCAAAGCAAATTGCCCAAGAGTTCCCATTTTCTGTGCTTTGGTTCACAGGGGTGCAGTCTGGATGACCTGAACCCCTTTTGGATGAAACTGAATCCTATTCTTCCTGTAAACAGGGTGCAACTGAATCCTATAAATCAGTGAGAAGGAATGAAATCCAAGGGAGGTTAACACACCGGGCTGTGAAGCACAGCAGTTCAGCTGAGGCAGCGTTAACTGCTGCTGCTATAGCCAAAGGGGCCAGTAACATCTGGCAAAGTGATGGGGCAGTAACCCAGACTCATAACATCCAAAATCACTCCAGCATAATTCCCACAGTTTTCTTGTCAGCACCCATAATCCCCTTGTTCTTTGTAAATCAAAATAAATGATCGATGTCAAACATAAACAGAATATTGGAGTCTTTCAGCTGGCTAAAGAAGTGATGTTTGCTGGGGGGAGAGAGTCTGCATGATTTATTCTACTCTTCGTATGTTCTCTTTAAAGTTGCACCACTGTATTAAGTCCTGTTTTCTGGAAACGGAAAACAATGAGAAGAGACTTGCAAGAACACCACCAGCTTCCATCTGTGAACAATTTGATACTTGCTTTCGGCAGATTTCTAAGCATTCCAGTTTTAAATAGACTTTGCACCAGTATTCCCTTCTGCCTGCTTGTCACTACAATGCTGCAGTGTTGAAATATTCACAGAACTGAGTGCAAAATATCACAAATACATTTGGACTGAGGAATGGGGTTTTATTTGTGATTTTTATATGTGGTTATGCCCACTGTTCTCCTGCTTATAAGAAGACTGTTGAAAGTACAAAACTCTACAAATAAATCTGGCAAAACCAGGTGATTTATTGCTTTGAGTTGGTCAGTAGTCAGAAAAACTTTTCTTAATCCAAGTTACTCAAGGAAGCATCAGTTGCTCTCAGCTGCAGTGGGGGCTGACTCCAATAGGTCTGGATTCAGTCTATCCTGATAGAAATAACATTAAAAATACTGTCTTCAAATGCTTCTTGCTTTCCAATATATAAAGTTTATTATAATTTTATATATGATGCAAAGGTCCTTCTAATAGGCCAGTGAGTCCAGTATAGATTTTGATATCAAAGCTTTGGATATCTTTCTTTCCAATGATAAAAGGAGACACAAATTTCTCTACAGTTTTAAACAAAAATCAAAGGTGAGCAATTACTCAGAGCAGGAGCTAGAAGTTATTGAATATTCTTAGATAAAGCATGTCCTTCAACCCTGTGCAATGTGTTTTACTAGCTTGGACACAACAACCTCTTTCTGTCTTGTTTCATGAAAGATAAAAAGAAGTTAAATGTATTACAACATCCAAATAATAAACTATTTCCAGTGCAGATGTGGATTTTATCCAAAGGGAATATATTTTAGAAGCAAGGCTACACCAGCTGATGATATTCAAACATCAATGAAGTGGCTAAGTCTGCCTCCAAGTTGCTAACAAGGCTGTTCTGACTTATGTTCTGTGCCTTAGCAACTCTCAGATGAATAATCTTGCTTCTTTGTAAGAAAATGAACAGGCTGGTTCACTTTAATCCCCCGCCATCCAAATAAATTTAAACAGTAACATGATTAGGATAAGAATACACTGCAATATGAGTTGGAAAAGTGCTAGGGCTCCGGAAGCATGCACTATAAATCAAGCATTTAATGATTTAAATCAAAAACTTCAAGCAGCTGTCCCTGGGAAACATCAGGAGAACAGACTGTGCAATGAAGCCTGATGAAAATTAATTTAGTAGGCAAACATTTTTATATAATGGACTTTATGGAAATTATGAAAATAAAGTGCAGAATTTTATTATGTATTTTTATGTTCTTATGCTAAGAATCCTTTTTACAGGCCCTACTTTTATTTAATAATTAGAGTACAAACCCTGTTATCTTAGGCAAAAGTTAATTTGGGAATTATTTTCTAAGTTGGGTGATTAAGTTATGCCTTTCTGTCATTGCCATAGATCTGTGGAAAAGGTCCTGACACCTGTAGGAGCCATGAGCCTATGTAATACCCAGGGGTTTTCTGCAGAAAATTCAGCCTGTTTTAGCAAAGGAAGGGCACTCCAGCTGAAGAACTGTCCTCTTAAAATTCTTCTTGAGCACAACAGAAGCACAGGCAGTGTAAATCCATGGAGGCAGACACTGCCATCCAGATTCTGTCTCCTGCCTTCCTGCAGCTCCCTGAGCTGGTCACTCCATGTCCCAGCACAAACACTGCATGAGGAAGATCAGAGGAATAATCCCTGTTATACACTCATTATCTTTTTGCCAGTTTAATGTTGACCTGGATCAGCTTCCTGTAGGGTTGGGGCAGGAGCAGGATGGGCAATTGGGGCTGGAGGAGCAGCATGGCTGAGTTATAGTGAATTAAAATACTTTTGATACTACAGCCTTAGTCTGAAAAGTAGAATAACTCAACAAAACATTTTAAACTGATTTCTAGATCTCTGTATAGTGGTATTATGCACACATTAGCAAAAAAAAACAAAAAACAAAAAACAAAAAAACAAACAAAAAAAAAAAAAAAAACAACAACAACAACAACAAAAAAACAGAAAAAAAAAACAGAAGAAAAGCAGCAAACAGTGAGTAAGCATATACTGTCCCACCAGATCTTGGAAGGTTAGTGGTGCTCAGAGGAATCTCTTGAGTTCAGTGATCTGCCCCACGTGAATGGTTCTCAGATCATAGTGCAGCCTGGGGAGGGCAGGGGATGCACCACCAAAATCAATCCTGGGACTAAAGTTAACTTCTCTGGGCCTCTCCACTAGGAGTGATAAACCAGCTAAATCCTCCTTAAATCTCTCTTAAAACATACTGTATTGAGGAAAAACAAAACAAACAAACAAACAAAAAAATCAAAAAACAAACCCCACGCATTAGAAAGCAGGTACATTACATGTTTCTGTGTTTACTGCACACCAGACATTGTCAAACCCACAGCAGTTCCACCAAACAAAAATTATGTGATAATGCACTTTATTTTCTTGGAGAATTAGGATTTCGAAGTGGGCTAATTTAATCACTAAAAAATACATGATGATATAGATTCCAGTACTTTGTGGTTTAACAGCAAATAAGTTTACTTTCCTGTAAGTTTGCTTATAATGGCAGATATTCTGCAGCTTACATTTGTATTTGTGCTCAGAATAAGTGTTGTCTTGCACCCATTAAAAACAGAGTAAGGCAATGAAAAAGGAGTGATTGGTTGAAAAGGATGTGGTTATGCTCATCTGTAACAGCCTGTATGGAATCTGGAAGGAAGGAACAGAGTTTAAAGAAGAGGCAAATATCCCAGTCTGCACATGGGTAGGATAGAGCTGTTCTTACTCTGTCTTTACAGTGAGCTTCCTACATAACAAAATTTTGTATTTGAAACATGTAGAGTTGTTATTATATTATACCTGTGTGCATACTCAGAATGGGAGAAATGGGACCTGGGTTCATCCACCTACAACCCTCAATGACAGCTCACAGATGTAGGTAAATGCTGACTTCCACACTGAGAAAAGAAGTGCTGTAGGCAGTGATTGAGACTGTAGTTAGAAAGCTCCTGTCTTAAGTGAAAATAGCCCTGCATCACTTTAAACAAATTGCTTAAGCACTGTGTAAATTCATCCTTGAGTGATTGTATCCTGTTACAGACACAAATATATAAATCAAGTAATTTCCCTTTTATTAGTACGTTTTAAGTGCTCCACTCAAATGAATTTGCTGTGAATGCTAGAAGCTTTGTAGTTGTGCAACCAAGAATCATCAAGAATGAGAGGAAAGTGATAGAAGATCCAAAGCCAAAAGAAAACAAAACCTACAGCTTAGGAACCTTTGTTCCAATTGAGCCTTTTTCCCCTCCAAAGCTACAGAGAAGCATAAAGATCATAGCTTTCATAATTTAGGCAATACAACTGTTATATACTAAATGTTATAGAACAATAGCAGAATATAATTTATGTTTAAAAGAATTTTGAAATTAAATTACAGACAGTAAAGCTCCCTAAGATGTCTGTAACACCAACAGAAAGTATTTTACTGAGTCATTATTCACAAAAGCATGTATTCTACATTTGTGTGACTCATAGTCATGCTATCAGAGATTCAAGGCCAAAGTTCTAAAACAAAAGTGCATTTTGCTGGTTTTTTGTTTGTCTGATATGAACATTTCAAGAATATTTAAAGAAAAAGAAGATGGTGAAGGGAATTACTGAAGGGTTGAGAATTACTGAAGAGTTAGGAATTACTGAAGTGAAGAGTCTACTATCCCTGCATTTGCCTGGATACACATTGTCAAAGAGCAACATAAATCAAGCAGAAGTAATGACAGCTTTGTTAACATTGCCTTACAAGATTCTACATTTTGATTACTACACTGTCAAGCTTAAACCCTTAGTTAATTTAAATTTTCTATGACACTAATCCAGTGAAGCCTGGGCTGAGCAATTTTAGGAAAATTTTAGCCAAAAAAAGTAGATTTTTTTCTGAGCTGGAGGCTGAGGATACAGAAACACAATCTGCTGTCTTTAGATAAGTTTCTGTGCATCAGCTGCAGCTTCATGGCTGGGTGAAGCCAAAGCATTTCACTTCTCTTTTTTGGGGGTTAGGCACTCGAGCGTGCTTAAACACCACTGCTCTGCAAACACATGATAACACACAGCAAATTGTGGTAACTCAGGCAGGACCTCTTCCATTAACGAGAAATTTGGGAACTGTGATATATTGCAATATAGAAGATATCTGTGAAAAGGGAGGAATTTTTCTCCATGCCTGCTGGGGACAGATTCAAAGTTGTGGACCAAAATAAAGCAATGGAAGTTTACGTTAAATGCTAGAAAAATATTTTCAATAGTAGTGATGGTGAGGCCTGGAGCAGGTTCTTCTGCAAGCCATGGAATCTCATTTACTGGAGGATTGTAGGAAGGGGTTACACAAACATTCCCCATGAGTGATTCAGGAATGGTTGCATCTGCCTGGAGGAGGGTTATGAACTACAAGATCAACCAAAGTCTGTTCCAGTCCTGTTTTCCAATTCCCTATCAATAGAAGTTGATAGAAGTTTCTGCTGAATTTGGTAAAAGTACTTCTGTCCCTCTCCTGAGACTGAAATTGACTTTGTGATAGAACTTTGTGCTTCTTGACACCATTGAAATAGCTATTGGGCACCTTTCTCCCCTCTTGATAATAATTCAATTACACAGGTTTCTTAAACCTTGAATAGTGAACTCCTGACAGAGCTTAAAATGATAAAATATAACACTCACAAAAATCTCATTAGAAAAGTCATACAAGCCAAGGACATATTTAGCCATCAGCCTAAAAAGTAGTTCACCTGAAAGAATACTGTGTTCTTCAAATATTTAATAGTTTTGGTTTTTTTCATGATATAATTTTAATTGCTCAGATTCTCAATGTGTTAGTTGGGGTAACTTGCTTGCATATACCAGGTAGGTGGACACTTCCTATGGTACTCTGCCTTACACAGTGGCACGATGCAGGCTGATCCAAGGACACAATTTCAAAACAATTTTTCTCAATTAAATCAGAAGTGCTAAGATGTTGAAGTACCTGCTCTGCCTTGGAACTTGTTTGGCAAGGATTTGTGGTTCAGAGCATGGAACAAGAAGCACCATGTCCTCCCTAGATAATCTACTGCAAATTTCGAGGTGATTGCTGCTAAAAGGAGACAGTGAGGTCTCACAAGGGTGACAAGAGTGCCAGAGTTGCCAGTCAGTCTAAAATAAGAATCCACTGTACTAGGAATCCACTCAAGAAAAATATTCTCTAAGAGAAACAAATTTTTTGGATCTTAACGACTAAGTATTGTTCACATTATAGCCAGCTCACATCAAACCCTTTAAAAATAGGGTAATTCTAAGAAATGCATACACATTTAGGGCAAATGCTCAGAATTTAGGACATTTATAGATTTGCACAAAGTTTCATAAAAGTGAGGCTACCATCTGATTCTTTAGTCTGCTCTTTCTGAGAAGATTTGCCTTGCTTTCATCTCCCAGGATCTACAAGAGCACTCTTAGTTCCCCTCTAAGTATTAATAATCCTATTTTAATGACAGAGGGCTAGCAGGCAGGAAGAGATCATAGCCACATCTCATGTGGCAAATCTGTGGCACACCAAGGAACAGATGTAGGATAGAGTTAAAGTGACAAGATTTTTCAAGAACAAAATCACTTTCTAAATAATTTTCTCTGTTGTTTTTTTTTTTTTTTACTTTAAATGCTCAGTTCTTTCAAAACTGCTATGCTTCATTTCCAGTTACAATTATTGACTAAAACCATCAGCAATCAGCAACAACCCTCATTGCCTGGATTCTATTTCACCTGAAGGGACAGTCATGTGAGATGCAGTACATACACATGCAGAAAGAACTAATTCCTGTGAGAACTTGAACGTCTAATTACACAGAAATGATGAAAGATTAATCATCTTGAACAGGGTCCCACAGGTAATCTGTGGCAGATTTAATCCATTAAAGACCCACTGGATCCCTGCACTCATCACCAGCCCATTTCTCCCTCCATGTTTACCTTCTGTTCAGCAAAGCTAAGGATCACATGGACTGCTGAGAAATTTTTGGCTGCTTGAGATGTTGCAAGACAATTTAAATATTTGCTATGTAACATTACCTGGAAGTATTGAGAGTCAGTCTTCATTTTTCAGCAATCTCCACAGGAGGCTTGAAGAAGGAGCAAAGTCTTTGTATGATTTGTGCAGGTACAAAATAGCTTGGCACAATCTGGACTTCAAAGAGCCTTTGACTTTAGAAAAAAAATGAAAGGTCAATAGTAAGTTTTACTGAACAGTAAAAACCTTAAAACTTATTTACTACTTTTAGAAGGTATGCTCAATCAGCTGTCTACAAAATCTTCCTGGCCACCCAAATTTGGTGGCTTGAAGGTCTCAAAGGCAGATCTAAGCAGAAGGAAGAGCACAGTGATATGCTGTCAATTAAACTGGAGGGAAGAACTGCATTGTGCCCAGTTTGGAAGCTCCTCTAAGAGCTGTGCGAGGTGGTGTGAGGAATAAAGCTCAACTGTCACATGAGGATGAGCAAAGGAAATTTAGCTGGAGTGATGATGATTCACATTGCTACAAAAACTGTCAGTGGGAGACAGATATTTCTTATTCTGCAGATTGTCTGTAAGATTTTGGGGCAGAGGCTGTTAAAGACTTCACAGCTTCCAGATCTCAATACCTGCGGTGTAAGGCTTATCTTTTAAGAAATCTGAAAAAGAGGGAGATTTGTGAAACTGCCTTTCTGCAGTCAGTGACTGTTCAGGTAAGACTGGGCCTGTTTCTGCTTTTGGCCTGGATACATCCCAAGCACAAGTGTTATGATATGAACAGAAATAATACAGTTCTTGTACATGGCATTTTTCAATAGGTCTTCTTTTTTAAACAAACAAATAAAAAGACAAACCAAAGAATTTTTCATTTAACTGAAGAGTCAAGTTATTCTTAATAGTCTACATAGAAAATAAAATAGAAATTGAGCTCTGTGAAAGTGATAATGCTGACTTTTGCTCCATCACTGTCAGGAATGTCATGGTCAGAAATGAAACTCTGCCCCTCCCAGCCCACAGCTCAGGGAAGGGCACAGACGTGCTCCTCCTGCCCTGTGATGGCAACAACAGGCTGCTGCTGCTGAGGGGAGCAGCAAGGACTGGACTTCTCACCTGGGCTACTCTTCCCAGTCCTTTCTGTGCACCCATTAAAATTACACCAGGACACATCCAGCTTTATGCAGACTTTATTGACATTGTATCATCCACACAGAAAAGATTCAGTTCCTGACTCACACCAGCTCTCCATCAATATCTTTGGCCTCACATGAATTTATTTTAGTGACAAAAGTGACTTAGTCAGCTCTGTTTCCTCCTGCTCCCTCATCCTTTTGCCAAAGCCTGACTGCTCATCCTTCTTCCCATGACTCCCTTAGCAGAGCCCATTCAGTCATTTTTGGCCACTCAGTGTACAAGATCAGGGAACTGATTGAGGTTAAAAACCAAAAACCACAAAACTTGCTGGCTTTTTTCTTACCCAGATCAATTGCCCAGTGAGTTCACAGTGCAGCACTAAATACAAGAACATCTCTGCTGGATCAGAGCACCAGTCCAATTGGTCTGGTGTCCTGCAGCAGAGCAGACACAGCAGATGTTATCTGAGGAAGGATGTTAGGGCAGGGCAAGCATCCAGGAATGCTCTCCCAGCCTCCTGTGACTTGTGACTCAGGGATGTCTTGAGTGGAAGTGAATGTTTTTATATTTAATATTCATGGATGCATTTTTCTTTCATTTATGTTTCTGATTAGTTTAGATTTTTTTTTAATCAAAGGAAATGTTTGCAACCCATATTGACTATGGAAATAGCAGGAATATATTGCATGCAGTCAATGAAGTGCCTCTTGTTGTTTGCCCTGGGAGTAGTACCCAGTAGTTTAATTTTGTGCCCTTTGATTTTTATACTGGAAGAAGTAAAGAACAGCTGTATACCCTATTCATCTTTCTTGTTCCACTACCTATTTTATAGATCATTATAGATCATATATCATTCAGCTCTTTCCCAGCCTCCACAAGTCTTAAAATACCCTTAAGTATGTTGCTTCATATCCACAGAGAGCAGAGACAGTAATGTGATGTAGGTATAGATGTGCACAGCCAGGGATCCTGGTAGCTTAAACTGGGGACAGAAATGGTCATGTAATAAGCCTTTAATTAATAAGAAATGCGTGTCTGGGTAGACAGTCTTGTCTGGTGAACATAATTGCTGTTTCCTCTACTACTGCTTGCCAATGTCAACTAATGCCTTCAGCAGCCTTCCAATTTTGTAAGTAAATAAAGAATTCAAATTAATGATTTAATATATTTTCTTTCATTCTCCCATGGCTCAGTCCTCAATTGCCTTCTCTTTAATTTTCCCTCATTTGCAAAATGCAAATATTTTTTGAAGACTCTGTTGTAGCTAGTTGACATGTTTATTAAATTCAATGTTCAGTATTGTTTTTCATTGCTCTGAATATAAAATATCCTTCATCTTCCTTTGTCTTGATCTCCCATTTGTTTATATATCTTAAAAGCCTCAAAGCTACTCTTTATGATCTAGCCTGCCCTTTGTCACTCTTTGCCTCTGCTTACAATAGGATTTAGCCTGCAGGCTCTTACCAAATGTGTTTCTTAGATGTATTTTCCCATGTCAGGGAGTCAGAGTCAAAATTATGCTACTCATTACCTGCTGTCTTCAATACATGTCCTCAAATACTGAGGTACTTGTATTTTCTTGAGTTCTTCACCTTACAAATTCCAAAATACACGAGAAAGCCAACATTTCTTGGTGCCCTGCCCTCACCATGCCCACCAGTGTGTGGGCTGAGCTGAGCCCTGCACGCCCTGGGCCCCAGTGCTGCAGGGGCAGGGCCCAGCACTGCCCAGAGGAGCAGGAGCAGCCCTTGGTGCTGGGCAGCCCCTTCACAGACCAACCCCTCAGTGTGCTGTCTTTTTAGGCTGAGTCACTAACAGAGCTCCAGGCAGAATTCAGGTATTCAAGGATTGTCTGATGTCTCACCAGGCTGGTATTTGCCTGAGCATCAGCCTGGGAGACACCAAACACTGGGCTGTGTGTTAGGAGCAAGCACAGTTATACAAGCAGCTTCTCAGTGCACTTTTGAGGCAGGGAAAGCAATGCTGTCCCCCAGGGAAAATGCTTCCAGTGGTGTGGATGCATGGCTGGAAAAGCAGGGACATGTGCACAATCCTGCTCTTAGCCTAAAGGACGAGTAGAAGCTGAAACGTCCTTGAACTGTTCTTTAGATGGGATAAGGATGAAGTAAAGTTTGGAACAATAGCTGTAACAGGATGCTAGACAGGATGCATTGACCATAAGTTGGGGAAGATTTGCAGCATTTAGCCTCATGGACAGAGCTTCTGAACCAATTATATATACTGCAAGGTCGCGTGAACACTGTGGTTTAACCAATGATGTTCAGAGTTAGGTGAGTGATATGCTTAGCACAGTATAAATGTAAGCCAAATAGCTGAATAAACGAGCAAGATTTTTAACTCATATTGAGTGCTGTCTTGACTCTGGCTGATCTCTGGCACCACAGTGGGGCTTTTCTGGGTGCACAACATCATTGGAGGGTCAGGACTGATATGGATTGATTTGAAATACATCTTCTCTTCCCTGAGTGGAAGAAGAAACAGAAGGTGTTTCTTAAAATGGCCTTCCCTGCACTCTTTAAGGGAACCTTGCCTTATTCAATCCATTAGTGGGAGAAATAAGGATGAGAATCTTTTTAAACAATTCTCTGAACAAGCTGATTTCTATTTGGTGCCATTGTGTCAGATGCCAGCATTTTGCAAGCATGGATCACTTATGGAGTATGGCACAGAAATAGTTTCCAGCTTCATGCAGCCATGTTCTTAACAGAGGAAACCAGATGGTAGATGAATACAGAGAGAAATTTTCAATGTGGAAAAACAAGAAAAAGTTTTTATTAATTACTATTTTTGATAACAATTGTTTGTTTGTTTGTTTGTTTGTTTTTTCCCCAAGCTCCATGTTGGAGTGGTTTGTGGAAATAATCACATGTTGGTGTGCAAATTAATGTCTTATCACTATGCACTGGGACAGAGAGAATATGGGCAGAGCGTGCAGCTCAGCCTGTCTCAGCTTTGGAAGGGTGGTGGATGCAGCTTGCCTTTGAGACATTTTCTTTTGCAGGATTGCTTTTTTCAGCTTCCTTGGATTATGTAGTGTGATCACATCACATCATCAGTTTAAACTATGATAAACTGTGACACTAAATCAGAACCAGAAGAGCCCTGAACCAGGTCCCTCTGGAAGGGAAGCTTCAGTGGCATCTGACTCCATCCCTTTTTCCCCACCACTTTGCCCATCCTCTTCCTTTATTTATTGTGAAAAGAGGGAATTCTCTTTTTCTGCATGAAAATAGGGGATCTAAATGCATTTTTCCACACATGCATGGCTACTTCCAATAGGTGGGACAAATCCATCCTGTCTTTCTCCAAGAATCTGTGTAAACATCTCACAGTCACCTGAGCCACCCACATTCCTTTTGTTGGCCTTAGCTTCTATTAAATGCCCTTTACTGTAGCAGGCAAAATATTTACACTATTTCTTTCTGCCGATTCAATTGCTGCCTTTCTCCTGGTCTGTCCCCAGGACCCGGAGCCTTGCATGACAGCGCTGCCTTCTGCTTCCCTTACTTTGAGCACTACCAGCTGAGCTTTAAAAGTGGGCAATTCAAATTATCAGTCAGACAAAACAGGCTCTTTTTAGCTCTTTTAAAAGCTTTTTAGCTCTTGTCTCAGAGCTTTTCTTGCTTTTCTTTCACGTTGCCTTTAAAAGCAAGACTGACAGAAAAGATTAGGTTGCTTCTGGCTGCACTGGAGAGAAGCAGATTAACGCAGCTGGATCCAGCCCTGGGAAGCCCAGCCTGGATATGTGTGTTAGCACAACCCCAGCAATGTAAAAGCAAGAGTCATTTGTGTTGATCTTTTTCAGGATGATGAGTTTGTGATTAACTCTTTTGTGCAGAGCTTGCCTGTGTAGGAAGCTGGTACTCAGCAGGATGCTGATGAAAAGTCCCCGAGGTGTCAGTCCTTCCTCTCACCATGCACAGCTCTGCAGCCACTCTGCCGGCTACAGCAGGAATTCTCTTTGCCCTCTATCACCTTTGAGAGATTTGTTGTTGTTGTTGGGGTTTTTGGTTTTTTTTCTAGGAGTATGATGGCTGGGGAAGAAAGGAAATCTTCCATCTGAGAAAAGTTTAGTACAGCCTTGTCAGCCAATGCTAAGGAGTAGATCCAACCTTGTATGGTGGATGTGCACATCCAAATTGCAGAAAAGTAATTAAACTCCACAACAAATGCAAAAGATGCTTCTGAGCAAATGGTAGGCTGTTTTCTTGTTCATTTATTTGTCTTTAGGGCTGAAGGTCTGGGTTTTCAGCATGGGCTTATTAATCTGAAATGACTGAATAAATAGCTAAATATCAAATAAAAATGCATCTGTTTTCTGGGGCAGCTATGAATTATAATGTCCAAGAGGAATCCAGGAGACTCCAAATTCAGCAAATTATCTTAGTCAAGCACCTTCCATGCTTCCATGAAGAAAAGCACAGTAGATCCTGCCCTGTGCCCCTTCTCCCTTGCAGGGGCTGGCTGCAGGAGCTGCAGCAAAGGGCAGGAGAGGGCAGCAGATGCATCCATTCCACGTGTGCTACGTGTGGTCCCTGCTTGTGTTCCTCCCATGGGGGTGGGAGGACTGACCCTCCAACCTTTCCATGCCCCCAGTCAGCCTTAGCTAACTTGAGATAATGTTATTTGCCAACCTCAAAGAAGTGTGGTGAGGATAAAAGCCCTTGAAGGGGCTCGACACAGCACTGCTGAGAGCAATGAGAAGTTTCCTTCCTGCCTAGAATGGGGCACTCAGAGCAGATCTTTGCTGAAGAAGTGTCTGCTGGATGAGCTGGAAGCCAGAGAGAAATAACATCAGTATAGCTATTCCAGGGTTCTGGAATGTAACATCTGAATCCCAACCAATATCAGAAGATGCTTTTTTCTTCTTCTTTTTACATAGCATTAATCCAGGGCATATTTAAACATAAGAGTTTTGAAATCACACACCCCTAGGCTGTATGAAATATTTCTGTACAGCATAACTTTTCAGACAGTAAATTAGACCATTTCTGATATATACCTATAAATTTTAATGGATATACAATATCCCAGTTGCTTCTGCCTCCCTTGTCTAATGACACATTTTTTCTATTTCCATCACATCTCCTTCAAGGTGAAGGAATGAAACTAAACACTGCTGAGTTAACAGTAAATTAAGCAGGAAAGATTCTACACTGGACTGGGGAAAACAATCATTCATTTTGCAGGCTTAGTGCCAACAGCACTACCTTGCAGCTCCAATTATCTGATATTTTAGTGACTACACTCAGTTAAGTAGGCATAATTGAAGCAATTTTCAGCATCTTCACCAGACAAGCCAGAAGCATGACCTTATCTTAGATAACAGAAAATGAGATTCAAATGAGCTTTTTTTTTTTTTTTTTTTTTCCCAGCTGGGAGCAGGCTTAATTACAGGAGAAAATTAGCAAAGGCAGTGGTATCTCTTCCAACCTTCAAGTCTTCAAATGTGTCTGGTGACTGACTGGGGGACATATCTTAGCTAAGCACAAATTTAGGGACTTCATACAATTGCCTTGGAGCTCTTTGGTTGCATAATGGATTTCGAATGAGGGAATTCTGGAATTTAAAAATAACTGTAAATATCTGATTTTAATTATTATTTTTTTTACTTTTTGCCAACTGTTCTACTTGGTATGATCAGCATGAACTAACTGTCCATACAAATGCTAAGGCTGATTCCACCAGGCCACCTGCAGGGGAATGGGGGAATCAATGGGGTTTATCTGCCTGAACCTCAGATGCCCCAGGGTGAGCTGCTGGCACCATCAGCTATTCCAGGGCAACTGAATGCGCTGAAACTGCTGCTCTTCACCTCTGAAAAACAGAGTATTTCGTATGAGATCCAGAGATCTACAGTCTGTCAACCAAATCAAGGGTCTAAATGGTGCTCAGACAAAATTATGGCTCAAAAGACAGACAGGAAAAAACCTGTGGTGCTCCTCACTTGCAATGGACGCTCTCTTATTTCTGCTCAGCACAGGAGCTGTGGAGAGATCATACCGAGATCGAGATTTTGGCTCTTACCAAAATAATCACACTTAGGAAATAAGTTACACTATGACTTCAGCCTCTACCTCAGCAACTTACACTGTTAGTTATATTTTGTATTGCTTTGGCCATTTGGCTGTAGCTCACACACAGCAGTTATTTGGTCTGGGCTTTTCCCTTTAAGTGCACAATATCACAAAGAAAGCCATGCCACCAGGATATAAAAGATTTTTTGTTGTTGTTTTGGGTTGTTTTGTTTTTTGTTTTTTATTTTGTTCTGTGAGAACAAGCCATAGGAAAATGAACAATCCACAACACATTCCTACACATGCAGGAAAAAAGGTCTTTTAGTTGATTCCTCTTAGACTAATGCCTCAGTTTATTATTTTCCATATGAAGCAGAGTACAACAGTTTATAAAATATGGCAGAGCATATACATATATTAATTTAGAAGTAGTTCAAAGAGTACCTGTAAAAAAGTTCAAAAGTTTGTTTGCAAGATTTTTGCCTTGCGAGGTTTAGTTTTCCGGGACCAGAGAAGTAACTATTAGTGGCATACATCTATTTTCTCACTTTAAATGAAACCTTCAGCATTTTACTGGCAGCATTTGAAAACATATTGTTTTGGTGAAAATGTCACATACCTAGTCGTTCTATGGGGAGAAGCAATGGACTGCTTCAGTTAAAAATATGCATGAAATAAAATCACAAAGGCATAAATGAGGACTTCCAGCCCAAAGGAATGCAATGTTGTGCATACAGTGTCAGACTGGCCTGTGTGGGTAGGACAGCTTGACTCTTTATTTCCTTGCAGTTCACAGATCTGTTCCCACACACGGAGGCTGCACAGGCAGCTCAGCACAGTGGGTGCACAGCCCAGCCCAATGCCAATGGAAAAGGGGCAAGGGAAGGGGATTTCCTCAACAGACAGGGAAACAAACCCAGATGAGGCCATAGTTATCCCTGGCAGAAGCCAGGAGGTTGGTGCCTGTTAATAAATCCAAGAGGAAGCTCTCAGAGCTACAATTCATGAACTCCTTTGCCAGATCCTTGTGGCTTCATCTTCCTTTGTACAGACTCAAGGTATTCAAACAAGAGGGTGGGAGTTGGATGACAGAGTTCTTGTAGTCATCCCTCTCTCTAACCACCAAACATGAAACCTCCATGGCCATGTGTCCCCGTAGAAGCAGAGCCAAGCAATTTTTTCCAGGAAAAAGCTAAAAGGATTAAATGTAAAACATTTTAGGTCATGTAGAGAAATCAGGAGAGCCCAAGCACGTGCAGGCAGTACATGTGAGAGCAGAGTGCCTCTGGTTCTTGGTGTAATGCCTGTGGTCTGATTTCCAGCTCTGCTATATTGCATCACTACCCAGCATGGCAGCCTGTCTAGCTTCCCTCTAAGATCCAGATTCACATGTGTCTTTTTGTGTAAACAAGGAGTGATCTGGGACTTACTTCCCATTTAGTTTGGTATGGGCAACATGAGAATCTTGTCCTTAAGACTCCTCATCCTGCAGAGTTAAGGAAAAAACATGTGTCTCACAGCTTTTAAATGCCAGCCATTTTAAATGGAGCAACATTTTCATTTCTGCTCATTTCTGCTTATCAACACCTTCCCCACTTCCTCCCGCTGTACCAAACTGGAGGAGACAAAACAGCCTTCTGGACCTATCCCAACTACAGACCTCCTTTAAAGTTCCTCAAATCTAGCCACAGCTGAAGGTGTTTCAGGAAAATTGCACAGCCACTATTCTTAGTCTGTAAGCCTGTCCAGATTTTCTTTCTCTGAAATCTCAAGAGGATTCCCAATTTACCTAAATTAACCTCCCCTATAGATATCCCAAAATAGAACATCTCAAATACTCTTTGTCCCTTGTTTCCACATAGAGATCAAACTGTAAACCAGCAAAGACTGAGACAAAGATATTTTTCATGGTCAGCATACAGTAGGACTCTCACAGAAAAAGATATTTGCTCATTTCCGAGACTGTTTTTTTAGTGGCATTTATCTAGAGGCCCTTATTTACTGAGAAGCTTTGAGACCTTATTTAATTTATAGATCTTGTGTAGAACAATAGCAGTGGCTCAGGCTGTGAAATGACACTTTGTTGCTTTTCCCACTGCTGCCCAAAGCATGAATGCTCCTGATGGTGCCTATTTGGCTTGAGCATGTCAGACGCGGAGCAGACAGGATGCTGAAGAAAGAAACTGGTGTCCTTCATTTTCAAGGCCTGGCTCATCACACAGGGTGATGAATTTGCCCTGTTTATAAATGCTGCAGCTACCACTTACAGCCATACCTGACATGAGCTTGAGGAGATGTGAGCAGAGCTGAAATTCTCTTCCAGGCAGTTGATGTTTCAGGAAAGGTATTGCACGGAAAGCTTAGAAGCCCAGATTATGCATACACAGTAAATGGCACGAGTGCAAACAGCATCCTGCTTGTTAAACTCTTTTACACACTGGAGCCACTTGGACCAACTAAAAGGCAGCAGGCAAAGCTTGCTGCAAGGGAGGAGCAGGTCAGATGGGAATACAGAGCTCTGTCTGAGGCAGCACATTCCCCAGTGTGGGACTATGCAGCCTCTGCAAGGGGTTCCAGTGCACAGCACGGGCTGATTTCTGCCAGAGCAGCTTCTCTGAAAGCCTCGTCTGCAGTTGGTGGGAGACAGAGACGTGGTGCAGGAAGGCAGCAGCCCAGATATTCACAAGTGAAACTGGAAACAATTCTGGCACCAATGAGGCTCTTCATTATTTGCACCTCTGTAAGTACCTCTGCTGGAAATGAGTCACTGACTCATCTGCTCTCATAACTGAGCACCTAGGGGTCACTAAAGCAAGATCACCTTCAGAAAGACAGTTCTCTGTCCAGGGCTCAAGGCAATGCCGTGGCTGAAAGCTGGCTGGGACCAAGCCACATAGCAGAATGTTGACATTAGTGGCCACTGTGGTGGCTGGCCCTCTGCAGAGATCAGTGAGGATCTTCAGAGCTAACAGAGAAAAGGCACTGGCACTGGTATTCACAATACCTGGATGAAGAATCAAGCATGACCAAAAATTAATATCAGAGAACTAGCCTGGTGAAAGCCAAGAAAAGCCAGGTTGCCCATTAGTAGGGTATAGTACCTCATGAGAAAGCATTTGCATGCAGCTAGGGCAGCTTTGCCCTCCTGGGTTTTGCCAAATGCCAGGGAGAGCTGCCTGTGCTGGCCCCACACCACCCCATGGTGCTGCACCTGGAACCACTCCGGCTTCCAGGCAGACACCGCCCTGGGGTCCAGCTCCAGTGCAGCACGAGATCCACCTTCCCCAGGAAGGTGCCTGGGCAGAGGGCACTGCCCCAGCCTGACACCTCCCTCCTCCCCATCACAGCCACAGGAAGCACTGTGCTTTGCAGACCCTGAGGGAACATAACAAGAATTGCTCAGGAAATGCTGGCCACTGCGTTTCTATCCTCATACCTTCATCAGCTGGCACGCCATGGTTAAACCTTTGGGTCTGGACAAGCTTAAACCCTCACCTTTGAACTCCTGTGGTGTTCAGGTTGTGGGCCCAGATTCACTCCCAGATGCCAGATTCACTGTAAATTACACTAGTCTTTTACCTAATGCCATGCTTCTGGCAAAGGGTTGCAAGGAGAAACAAGCTCCATCTACACCTTCCCTGACACTGGTCTGCGTGTGCTACTGAGGAGTGGTACAAAGAGAATGGATCATTGGTCTGGGTATCCTCCATCCCAGTGAGCCCTCCTGCAGGGCAGTTCCTGGCTCTCTTGTGAGTTCAGATTCTGCAGAATGTAAAGGCTGGATGTCCCATATGAACTGCCCTGTTTTCCATTTCTGCTGCCTTTCTGCGCTGACACCCTGTGCAGCTGTCCCGCAGAGCTTGACTAGACTAGATTGACTAGATTGAAGAAGTAATTCTTCAAAAGGATTACTACTGCTACTAAAGAAAGAGCATCTCAGAGAATACAGGTCAAGGTTTAAACCACAGACAGACATTGCCTGTGGATTTCCCCAGTACCCAGGTGGAGGCCAGCAACTGGAATAGATTATACATATATCCAGACAGCAGCAGCTCTTACTCAGTTGGTCTCTGGTTTCTGCCACTACAGAGCTCAGCTGAATTCAGCTGTGCTTTTCTCCCTCTGAGATGTACTGTTTTAAACACAACCCTATATATATTTTATTTCCTTTCCTTGCACCTAACAAATTAAGTGTTTTTCTTCTGGTTGGTGGGGAGAAAATTCAGAAGAATTTCCATGTGAAGGACATGAGACCCTTGAGTCTGTTCTTAACATGGTGGCCAAATACCACTTACATTATCTCACATAACTTTTAAAGGAGTTTTCCAGATAGATTCTTTCAGTAATGTGAATAAAACACGATAATTTGTGTTGCTAGCTATTCTCCTGTAATATTAGAGGTTTTTCTCAGTGTTCCTGATCTACATTGGTCTACTCTCATACACTGAAGCTAGAGTTTGAGTCTACAGCTTCCCTTTTCCATAGAAAGTCTGTTCCTCACCTTAGGGTGTGTATCTCTAATGGTTTGCCTCTATCCCAGCCTGGAATATCATCTAGGTAATGTCATTTCTGCTGCCATTTTGTCTTTGAAGACAAAGAGGAGCAGAAAGATCCTGCTTTGGCAGGATCTTTCTGCTCCTCTTTGTCTTCAAAGAGCCCAACCTCCTGAAGTTAGGATGCAGATGCCAGTCTCAGGATATCTATTCCCTTGTGATAGAGACACCTACAAGAGTAATCAACGCTATTAGGGATCATAGCAAGCTCCTCTGAGAAGAGACAACTTCTGACTGACAGAAACAGGCTCCACTGCAGACAGCCATCATCATCATCATCATCAGGGGCTGTGCCTGCCAGAGCCAGCACAAACACTGAACACCACTTGAAAATAAATCACAAGGATGGTTCAGCTCACAGATATCATAGTTCAGACGTAAGGAAAGAAGAGTGGGAGGCTGAGCTGCCATCACAGGAAATGCTTCCAACTGGGCTCAAAGAAGTAATCTAGCCCACTCTTCTGTGCAAATGTAACTTCAAAGATGTACTTTTTCACATATATTCCTCTTCTTTGGGAGTGATCCTCTCCTTTTTTCCTTAGCAATCTCCTCCAAATTTTCATTATTGTCACTGCTAGAAAACCACTGCTGCTGTCAAGTTGGATGTTTAGTTTCATTGCTTCCTGTCAGCTCAGATGTTTCTGGAAAAAAAGATGATTTCTTTAGTTCATCTCTTTAGTAGTTACACTGCCATTATATCTGGTTATTCATTTTTCACAGGAACAGTGCAAATTGCTGCACATTATTATATAGCAAAATAACTAGATAAGCACATTGTATTACTGTCTATGACATTTTTTATTGTTCTGATACAAAATTAATTGGTTCTGCAATTCACGCTTTCTCTGTGATTATTATTTGTTATTGAACAGAGGTTTTTCTTCTTATTATTATTATTAAATTGTAACCTGTACCAATTCTACTAGTTCTTCACCTGGAAACTAATAGTTTAATGGAAAAACACATTTCGGGGACTGTCTGGAAGAACCACAACTATGGGGAGCGTTCCTTTCATTCTACCTTCATTTCTCATAAGCTCTGAAAAGTCATAACAGGAAATAAATGTAAAGGCATCTCAGGAAGCCATTTAATCCATCCTTCTGCTCCAGGGCTGAATTTGAACTGAGAATTTATAAGAACTAATGGAAGGCAGCCTAGGGAATTACTTTCTTCCTGAGTCACCTAAATTTCCTTTTTCTAAAGGATTCTAGTTCTTTGGTCTAGTTTACCTTACAAAATCCATTTTCCTGACTAGAAAGACTAAAATTATGCTCTTCCTTCTGTTGAATGAGTTCTTTGTTACTGCACAACCTCATTGTTCAACTAATATTCTGTCAAGACTATGAAAACCTGCAGGTCTCACATAGCAACATCCTAAACCTTGAGTGATAGCACCGTCATTGTTAGGAGACCAGAGATCTTTAGAAAATTTCATGTGAGGGGTCTCCAGTTCATGTTGCTGAATTTACATAGCAAACACTTCTGTCCAATACTGATAATAATAACTGATAGGAATTATTATACACCTTCCCTGCATCAATGTATTGACCAAAAAATAAAGAAGAGGGGAGCTAGACAGACACATGAATGTCGTCTTAAGTAAGGTAATAATAAAAGTCACTGAAACCCAGTATCCAGGAGTAATCCGTAAAAAATGGAAAAGACAGAGTGAGGGCAAGAAATATGATTAAGGATGTGATATGACCCTGTGTGAGGAAAGGTGATGTGCATTAAAAAGCCTGACCTGTGAAAGAGATGATTTAGGGATTCAGCCTTCATAGCCCCAGTGGAGCATCTTCTTTAGGATGTGTCAAGTAACTCTCTACATCTCCTGATTTTACTGGCTGGGTGTGCTGGGGCTGAGCATGATCCTGTGAGGTATAGTGGGTTGAGCTGTAGTCAAAGGAAACTCAGTCCTGTTCATACACAGAATTGTACCTACAAACAGAATTTCCTTAGGTTTCATTTCTATGAAATAGCCATGTGAAATAGCGAGAGTAACAAATCGCCCTGGAGAAACCAAACTTATGCCTACAACAGATTTTGCAACCTAGAAGGGGTTGCAAAATCTCAAAACCTCAAAACACTCACCACAGACAGAAAAAAGTTCCTTCTATTTCCAGGACTTGACCACGGATTGTCCATGGCTGATTTCCTTAGGCCCCTCTGTGGCTCATGGGCTCTGTCCCCAGTCACTTTCCACCAAACCCCTCACACACAGGGCAGAGGAAACACACCCAGGGTCCTGCAGTCTTTTTCCTGTAGGACTTCAGGAAAGGACTTCAGTCTTTTTCCAGATCATTTCATGTCCCTGTTTGAGATTTTAGAGGGAACAAAGAAACGATTCTGTGCTTCCAGCAGAAGGGAAACGGACAAGATATGGTACAAAGGTGTGAGACAGAAAACTTCTCTGTTGTTTGCAAGTGTACCAGTTAATCTGGCAAAAAATGTTTCTCCTTACTAACCTTATCTCTCATCACAAACAATTGAACTGTCATTATTACTCTACTGTAATTTATAACACCCTTTAAAATGTTTTAATCCATCTGTTCCTGTAGGGATTATAAGGCACGCAAACTGATTATCACCTTGCCAACACTTATCATCAGTGGCTGTTACTGTTTAGATTGCTCTCCAAAGACAACAAGAAGTACATTAACTAAGAACAAAAGGTATTGTTTTAAAAAACAACAGTTACCATTAAGCCCTCATGATATAGATCAGATAAATCAGTGATAATGTAGAGATCATGACCTCCAGGTTCCCCACCAGGCTCATTGCAATTTTATCTTATCATCACTGTATAACCTAATAAATCAGTGTATGTACAAAAACACACCAGTTGGCATTGCCTTTCCAAAGGCTACTTTGCGGCTTTGATTGCTTTAACTGCACATTCTCTAACTGGTTTTGATTGGTTTAATTGGACATTCGGAGGTTGGAATTAGATTTTAAAGAACCCTGGGATGAAGTGGGTTCCTGTAGATGAGTTTCACCAGCTGTGTTAACAAACAGGAGGCAAAACAGATGGGTGGCAAACACACAGAGGGCTCAAAGCACTCCAGGCTATCAATTAGCACCTCAAACCTTATGAATGCTTAAATAAAGTGAACTTTCACATCTCCCTAAGAGCAGGAGATCATGACTATCGTGACACACCAAGCTGTACAAGAGAAAATCTCTATTGCCAGGTATAGATTTGTATGTCCAGTCTCTCTGGGTTTTGCAGGATGTTCTGCCTCATGGCTATGGGCCCCAAACTCGGGCTTTGATGCTGGTTTGACAGACACTGATCTGTGTTGGTTGCAGTGAACAGATTTCAGTCTTACTTGGAGTTATTGACAGCATCCACTGAAGAGGCAAGTAAAGAGACACAGGGGAAACTTGCTGACTGGAGCTAAACAAAGCTAAGATCAGACAGATTTGCAGGGGTTTTTGGGAAGGAGAATAAATATTTTTTATGTCCTCTTCTAGCACTTCAAGTAATTTAGAGATGGTTCTTATCTTGTCTTCTGTGTTAGTGGAAAATTTTGATGATGAAATATTAAGGAGTACATTTGGGATTATCTGATCTTGGTGTAAGCAGTAGCAAAGTAGAAACTACAGTATTAAACTTAGGCATAAGGCTGTCAGAGACTAAACTAGAAGAGACCATGGAAGAGATAAGGAACAGGTTAACAAATCTGACTACTGCAGTTTAAGAACGAGTCCTCCACTCTACCCCATTTCTGGAATTAACAACCCACTCCTGTGACAGAACGGTATATTCAAATAAAGAAAACAATTTTCACTGGAATGGCTGAGGCCAGAGAAGGCACTGTTTTCCCAGCTTTGCTTTGTTCACTAAGCAGTGTCTTGGAGGAGGAGCAGTAGTGACAGAAAATCATAACATCTTAAACCATTTCCCTTGAACACATCTTCAGTGCCCTTCAGCGCAGAGACACCTCAGCAGGGTGAGGTTCAACCAGTATCTGTATGTATTGAGTATGAAACACTGCAGAAAGCAGGATTGAATCCTCAACCCTTTCTAGAAATCAAGGCTGGCCTCTGAACCCGCTCAGGTGGTTCTCTCATTGAGTCTGAAGGGTTGTGACAAGGAAATTTACAGTCTTGGCATTACATCTACTTTTTGTATCACAATTGTGTTGATGGGCCACTGACACATTAGGTAGTTTAGGTTTAATGCACCCAAATTCATGGCTTTGCCTATAAGAAAGTACCCAAACCATCTGGCTAGGTCAGCTCCCCTGTACTTTTCAGTGGGATCTGTGCCCAGATTAAAACAAAAACACAGAACCTGGGGGCCTACAAAAAGAGGAAATTCTTTCCCAGAGTGTTTGGGATGAAATACTCCACATTCAAACTGCACAGGGAAGTCCTAGGTGATCCTTAAGCATTGCCATGCATTAAGTGACCACTGAAATGTACTTTCTTGGACTTGGCTTCTTAAGAACTTTCTCAGATCTAATCCTTCTGGCCTTTTTACTTTCCCAAAATTTATCAAGAACCCTGGGTTTTGTTACTGTAATTAAATTATCAACAAATATTTATTTTATTTTCTTAAATCAAGTTCCTGAAATCTACAGTGTGGACAGAATATCAACAAGAAAGAGCTTAGACTAAATAAATGAAAGGGCAATGAATATCAGGGTTATTAAAAGAGGCAGATGGTCAGGAATTGAATAAATTTACTTGGGTGACATGTCTTAAAAAAATGAAATAGAAATCTCTAGAGGACTGGAATTTTTAGGGAGTTTTGACATCCTCTGTTCCCAGTCAGGCAGCTGGCAGCCCACTGGGTGCTTTTCTCACAGTGTTTTGGTTTGTCTTCTTCCTTTTGACCAGGAAAACTAGTACTTGTGGATCCTACAGAGAGGATGTTGATGCCTTCGCAGATCCGTTGGCTGCACTATTTCAAGGCTTCAGAGGAATTTGGTTCAATCAGATTATGTGAGGGGACTGATTATGTTAGCTGACTTTTACTTTATCAGTGCATTTGGTCCCTCAGTAATCATGAAACACATCCACCCAGTAAAATCAGAAATCAGATCAGTAAAATCACCCAGTAAAATCAGCAGTAAAATCAGAAAACAGCCATGTGCTGTGTCTGAAGAGCCACAACCTGAATACTCCTGTGCCAGACAGTTTTATTACCCACTTCTTTCTAGGCTTGATGAAAAACCTCACCTACTTCTGCATGTTCCTATGCCCAGTCCTGGGTCATCTTTGCTGTTTTCTTGCATTTAACACAACAGAAGAACTGACTTTGGATAACTGAGGGCAAATTGCTGTGAACAGGGAAAAAATGGAGGGGAATAATGGGAGAATGTTGGAATTGGATCCAAAGAAGAGCTGCAGTCGTAGACTTAGAATAGTCAGTTTATTTTTGCTTCCTTCTTAGCATAATATTTTTCTTTGGATTTCTTCTGAATTCAGGGTCTAGATAAATTCATTTAGTGAACAGATGATATAGCTCAAGATATTATTCCACTCTCCCCCAGAGCTCATTCAACCCTGAGAGCTCAGTTTGAACTTCTGCAGGAGGTGGTTTGGAGCTAAGCCATCAGATCCTCTGCTAAATTAGCTGAGGACTCTCCTCAAGGCAGCAGCATTTGTCAAGAGAGCAGAGCTGAGCAGCAAAGGAGCTGCAACAGCCTGACCCACCAGCACAGCTAATGGAAGCTAATGGAACTTTGTGTCCAAATATTTTCTCTTACAGTTCTTTTCTACTTGATTGTTTGGAGGTAAGGAGACCCCTATTATTAGTGAAAACTGCCTGCAGAAATACACCTGGCCCTAATTTATTGCATTTGCCTATGTCAAGATGCACTAAGAGCCCAGTGTGGATAAACCCAGCTATAAACAGTCAGTCACACACCAAGTTTAAATTTAGATATTTACGTGTACAGCATCCCAGAATCCAACCAAATTCAGCTCAGCTGCACCCAAGTTGGAAGCATTCTGAAGGCAACACAGAACTCAGGAGTATTCCCAGGCATTGGTGCACCAACAGGAATGTGAGGACTGTATTTTAACAGGATAACAAAAAGAGAAGAGTTTGCAGATATTCAGGTACTTAACAGCTGTAAGCAAAGAGGTCCCACAAAACCTACTAATATCGCTAAGTTTTGGAATTTCCCTTCACAGATGATGGATACAGCCTTAGCTGGTGGATTAAGCCTCAGAGCCCTAGACCAGAAGTGCTGAGGCTGGAGGTATTCCTTCTGGGCAATGTGGGAGGGGCTGGCCCTGCTGCTTGCAGAGGTTACACACACATCCCTCCTGCTGCAGAGATGTGAGGCTGGATTCCCTCAGCTGGGTGCAGGGACAGCCAGCAGGTCTGCAGGTGCTGCAGTCAGAGGCACTGAAGGACTGTTCAGAGCCAGGTGATGCAATATCAGATTTTGGCATCCATTTCATTAAAGCTCCTTTTTTACTCACCAAAACAACATTGCCAGATACAGCATTGCATATCTGAGTCACCAAAAATGCATATGTATGACTTACAGTGCTTTCATTACAGTCTTGTAGGTAAATGCATGCTCATGATCAGCTTCCCTACAGTCCATGGCCAAAGACTGGCTGCTAGTCAGGGACAAAAGCAAGATCAGCATCACTGAGACCAGTTCCCTTGTACACTCAGTGTGTTTTATCTCTACCAGTTCATCACCAGCCCCTCTCTGGGGGTTGCTGACAAAGAGGCTAATCAGTCCCAAATCCTGTGGCTTCCTGAAGCAGACACATGACCCTGGGGCTCAGACCACCAGCTCTCTTCTCACAAGCCACAAAATGTGCATCAGAGGGGTATGATGTTCTGTTCATAAGACAGAGGTGAAAGGCTCTATATCCTATTACAGATCCCCTGGGCCGGCTAGTCTTCTTGTTTACATTTTTGTCAGAAAAAATCAAGGATGTTTTTACATTTGTGAATGGAAAGGCAGCAAAAGGAGTGCATGTGAAGTGGTATTTCTTAGTTCCCCAACTGACTCAGTGTTGGATAGCAGCCAAGGAAGGAAGGCAATTGCCAACTCTCCAGCTGTGAGAACGGGGACATGCTAAACCTGGGATTTCTCTGGCACTCAATGGAAATGATCAGGAATCTCTGTTTCTGAAGCCACCTTCTAAGTTGATTGCTGCATCCTGGTGACCTTGCAGGTCTACCACACACAGATCCAAGAACATGTGCCTCCTGGTGGCTTCAGTAAAGAGCATGTCTGGGGGGAGCTCTGCAGCCTTGGGTCCTGCAGAGTGGTCCAGGTTTGGAGAACATGACTCGTAAAATTCCCTCCATGGCCTTTGGAAATATGCTTGTTTTTCACACTGTGGTGTGGGATCACCACATCCTGAGGTGCAAAAAGATTCTCAGACTCCTATTGCTATACTGGAGTTACAAATACTTAAAATAACCTGAGATATACTTTTAAGAAAGAATGATCCTTCTCAGAGTAATCAATATGAGTAACTCATAGAAAAACAGCATTACTGTTTCTATAATGCCGAGTTAAATACACAAAACAGTGTTCTGGGTCTTAGTGATTCACCCATCTGTGCTGTTCAACCAATAGTTTCCTCAAGGTTTGACCTGACTAATTAGCTTTTTCCAAGATGAGAAAAAAATCAGAGGAGCTAGCACATGGCTGGGAGCACTGCTGACCCAGTCTGGGTGCAGATTCGTCTCTGCTTTGCAGTCAGGAGAATCTCTTTGTCTGCCTTTTGTAAGCTCATCTGTAGGTCTGGAAGATAGAAAAGTACACGTGCAAGTCACTGCACATCAGCTGGCCTCAATGCCCAGGGGCAGTCCCAAGAATGTCTCACTCAATAGGACAGTCACAACCTAAATGTCTGACTTCAAAGACCACTGAGGTACTGTGGTGTTTGTTGCTGCTGCAGGAAGCTTCACAGCAGCATGCAGAGAACCATATCTTCTCTCAGAGATCATCTATTTCACTTGCTGCATGCAGGTGTTCTTTTTTACAGACATTTGGGCCCTCAGTCCCACTCTTCTCTCACCTCTTGGTATGAGAAGCCAACATTTTGGTACAGATGTGATGGACCATGTGTCATAGGCTGTGGGGTCCTAAGGAAAGAGGCCCTCAGACACTGTCCTATGGATTGTACTGCTCAATTGCCTCGTGGTACAACCCCAGTCCATCTGTGAGAGTTACAAAGGAAAAAGTTCCTTGGGAACAAGCCAGAGGTGGGATGAACTGTTCTGGCTGGCCTGATTTGGACCTAAATACAGCGTAAGGTCTTTTATGCCTGTTGTCTGTCTGAAGGCCTTTAACCCTCCCAGTTCACCCATCACACCGCAGTCATTTCCTTGTAGGAACCAATTTAAAATATACTCCCTTCTTTGATCTGAAAAGCAACTCCACTCATTTCCACTCTCAATTTTCCACACCCCTGCCTCTTCTCACAGCTGTCCTGTAGCCTCTGCTCCATGCTCTGACTCCTCCTTTTCTTTAGCTCTTTTGCCTCCTCATCTTCATTGCTGTTGCTTGTCTTCCACCACCCTACAGAAATCTTCTTCAGCTTCTTCCTCTCCATGTCTCAATAGCCAAAGCATTTTTGTTTTGTTTTGTTGTTGGAACTGCCTGTGGGCAGCATCACAGCACAAAGACTTCACTCTGCTGAAGCATGGGGGAGTCTTGCCACTGACTGCTGACTCTCATAGTAGACCCAGATTTCTCCTGAAAAGTTTTGATGATTTCTTTACTTTTCTGCTAGCAAGAAAGGCATGCATGCAAACCAGCTCCTGCACAGGATTCATCAAAAGCCAGCAGTAGCTGATAAGTGAAATGTAATGAAGATGTGATTATAAAATGAAACTTACAGTTTAGTTCATTTCCTCTAAATCTTTGTGAGTTCTCAAGTTAACTTTGTTCATGTGTAAATAGTTTGATATTATGGATCCCAGACCACCTCAGCTGTTTCAGTTAGTTGGTGTGAAGTTATAGGAAAGGTACTAGAAAGGATGGCTGCAATCTGCTGCTTTGCCCAAACATAATCTGCTCCAGATTGCCCAAGTTTCTGAACTTCACAGCATCATAAATCTGTGCAATTATAAATGTAGAGGCAAGAAGTATGTAGGTTCAATGAAAAAATTTGAATTAACATCATGTAATGATAAATAGATTCCCATAAAAGCTACAAGAGGTCTCTAGAGAGCAGCTCTTAAACAGTGACCAGAGGGAAAAAAAAAAGAAAACAAACAAAAAACCCCAACAAAAAACCACCAAGCAAACAAAAAACCCCCATACAGCTAAAATCTTTCTATGCTGTATCAGGATGATTTTGCCTTTTAAATGATATACACTGGATTATGACTGTGAGATCTTAAGAAAATTGTGAGTGGAACTGTTTAATGCAAAGTCCACCTGAGAACAAATGAAGCCCTGAGGGTCCTTAAAAGGAGGTCTCTTTCTCTATATTTGCACAAGAAGACATAGTTAAATCAACCAGAAAAAAAAAGCTGAGCTATTAAAATATCCTTTTGCTTATAGAAAACATTCATCTCCCTGGCTCTTTAGCCACTGCTAGGTAAAGAACTTCATCTGCTCCAGTTTAAGTGGATGGCTAGGTCCTGATTGACTTAAATGGGGAAATGGCTGGGCCACAAATGCAGAACAGGAGGAAGCTGATTGAAAATGGCTTCATATTTCTGTCAGAGCAAAGGAAAATCTCTGTAAACAATTTCCTTCTAGGGTCTTTCAGAACCAAAGTCATTAATGGAAAGCAACTGGCAGAAAAGCAACAATCAACCCACTGAATGGAGAAAAATAAATAGAATATTTGCACAACCATCTTCCAGGTCAGCCAGTGTCTTTCTTACACCTATATTTACTTTTTATTGCTATCTAGATGTGTATATGTTGAACAAATGTAATTTTTTGCTTATTTCTATACCATCACCTTTTCTACCTTCTTTTCCAGCATCACTAAGGCTGCACAACAATAAGGCACTTAGGAAGCTTTGACAATTATTTAATCTTATATCGTTCTGCTGTGTCTGTTAAAGAATTGAGACACAATGAGTGTGTAAGTATAAATATTAAATACAAACCCATTCTGGTTTTCCTACAATGCGTAAATGAAAGAAGAAAAGATAGTGCTTAAAAGGAAAGCAGTCCTTTCTTCTGTAAAAAAAAAAATTCTTAGTGTTCTTATCTTTCTTGTTCTTATATGGTACAGAGCACTTTCAATCCATCAAGACAGTACTCTTCTTGTCTAATCGAACTGCTGAGAGATAAGAGGTTTTAGGGCTTCCTGACCATTGTTTGAACCTTTTTCTTCTTTGCTCAAAGAGGAAAGTCTTGAAAGTCTCTAAAGCTCCAACTGTAACTAATTAGGGAATCTGAGGAATATTCAGTTCAATGCAGAGGTTAACGAAAGGAAAACTTCAAACCACTACAGAGATGACCTTAATGGGAGATCCAGATTTGAATTAAAGCTATAGTAAGCTAGTCACTAGAGATTCAAGCTTCTTTTCTTCTTACTTGAAAAAGTTCAAAAGCCCACTCTTCAGCATGTAAAGAAGAAAACCTCCAAACCTTAAAAGGATTGCCCATTTGGTATCTATTTTTATCTGAGTATTGAACCATTTTAATGGAGATGAGCAAAACACTGGGCAATTAGCTGAGTTAGTTGGGTAGACTTATAGCTTGGACCAAAATGGGGAAAGACTCTGAGTGCAAGGGAAAAATTAATTCTGTTTTTTAAATAACTGTAACTAGCTCTTAGAATTTAAATTAAATGCTTCTTACAACATAATATGACATTCCAGAAAGAGAACATTACATTTGCTGACTTTATTCCTTTCTGTTATAACATTATTTGGTTATGTGAGAAGTAATTTTAAGTAAAAGCATGTTTGGCAAAGACCAAAAGACAGTGAACAACAGATTCCAGACAGCTGCATGGTTTTGTTTTATCCCAACTGACTTTCAGTTCCTTGTATTATTGACTCAATAGACTAGCATTTAATTGGGGAACTTTTTAAATTTTTCACTTCTCCCTGGATTTAATGGCAAATTAAAGAGGGAACACTTCTCAGAATTTAGTTTCTTGCTTTTAAAATTAAATTTTTTCCTGTCCTGTAGAATTTAAAAATGTCATCAGGCTTTTACTGTCTGCAGTTTATTATGAATCACATAAAACTCATTAAACATGGCATTTTTCATCATGCCATGTATATTAGTGAAATGATTACAAATGTGTTTCAATAAATCACCAGATCAACTGCCATAGAAAAACCAACAGGAAAGTTAAAAATAACCCTTCTTTCATGGTTTCCCACAGTAATGCAACTGTCTCAAACTCTAGGCAATTTATTTATAGTCCTTTTTTAATAGTAGCTACTTAGTTGAATTTCCGCCTTCATATTTGGGTTGTTTCATCTAGACATGAGTATCAGTCCCAGCCTGATTGTTTGGACTCAACTCTAATTTCTCCCAGATTGTGCAAGGAGAGTGTACATTACAGAACTTTGTAGCTAAAAAGAAACACACACCAAAATCCGTAGCCCAATAATCTACACTGAGGCAGGATCAAGCAGACTAAATCCTCCCCAGTAGAGGGTCATCTCCCAATTCTTGAAAACATTCAATGAAAAGTTTTTCACACATAATTTGCCAGCCAGTGTTATAGAGCCCTTAACAGGTAAAGATTTTTTTTTTCAATACAAAGCCTTTAGTTATGAACAGACTTATCCTCTCCCCTAGTGAACATGGAACACAATGGTTTCCTGTCCTCCCTGCGGCAATTTTGACATAAAAGAAGCATGCCATGTTCTCCTCAGTCTTCTTTTTTTAGGTACCCAGTTTCTTCAGACTTTCCATATATGTGCTTTTCATCCCTTATCATGGGGGCACTAGGCCTGACCTTTGCCAGCTTAGCTGCATTATCTGAACCTTGCCATGACTCTCCTAACACTCCTGAAACACCTCCCTGATGAAGAAATGCTGAGGGACATGGGTTGCTCAGCCTGGAGAAGAGAGGGCTCTGGGGAGACCTTACTGCAAACTTTCAATGTATAAAGGGGGATGATATGAAAGGCAGAGACAAGCATTTACCAAGGCCTCTTGTGACAGGACAAAGGGTAATGGTTTTAAACTGAAAGAGAGTAGGTTTAGGTTGACATGGAGAAATTCTTTGCTGTGAGGTTGGTGAGGCACTGGAAGAAGTTGTTCAGGGAAGTTGTGGATGCTGTGTCATTTGTTCTAGACCAGGCTGCATGGGGCTCTGGTCTAGGTGTCCCTGCCCACGGCAGGGTGGGGCTATACTAGATGACCTTTGAAAGTCTCTTCCAACCCAAAACATCCTGTGATTCTAATGAAAGCTAGGCAACAAACAGAAAGAAATAGAAAATAATGGTTTTGGTTCACAAGCAAATGATATCTTGTATTCTTATTTTATTTTAGCTCTGTCATAATCTCCAAATTCACTTTGCCGTACTGCTTTCACTGCCAATTACTCCAGCCCTGCATTTGTCAGTTTGAGCCTCACCTCAAACTGTTCCTATCACACTTGTTCTTGGAGAATTTCTACCCTCTTTTGAGTCACCTACTCAATTTGAGAGACTTTGTATTCCCACAAAGCCCACTGGGCTGTCACTGCCAAAACTGATGAGGTCCACTCATGCTGACAAACATGACAAACAAAAAGTTCAGAGTCAGTGTTGCATCCCACTGGGACTGCAGAAGTTCAGCTTATTGCAGTATTGGTCACTTATTTATGTGATGTTGCCTTTTACCTGTACCAGAAGGAGTATGCAGGAGCTTCTTTCCTCTACAGCAGGGGAAACACTCCATAGCCTCAATTTTGCTGACCCGGTATAAACCACACAAGCTGATGCTGAATATTTTAAGGATCAGGAAATGAAGACCTTATTGCATTAAGTGTACAAGGCTTCTAGACCTTTAGAAAATATTTAGAGAAACATTTTGACTGCAGAAGCCGATCATAGGCACCTAAAGACTCCTTTAGTTGCAAAAAGATTGAGACATAAAAGGAAAGAGACTTGGTTTTACTAAGTGCATTTAAACTGTCCTTTTAATAATAAAAAACAGTTGTCTTCAAGATGGGATAACTCTTAATATAAAAAAATAACACACCACAGGGAGCTGAAAGGAAAAACAAATTTAATTATGTATTCAAGACCATCCAAACCACCCACCCACATAACAAGAGTTTGCTGGCTACACAGACACTCTCGTTGCCATGGCTTAGCCAGTGGTCTTTGTTTGAAAAGTAAACACCTTTGTTAAAAAATAAAAATATTACTTGAAGTGAATAATCAAACTGCTTTGGCAACACCCTGCTCCCTCTGAAATCAGCGGGCTGCTTTCAGCAGGAAGGGTGTTAAATTTTTCTTGTGTGGTTAACACAGGCTGGGGTGGCTGCAGGGAGGATGGAGCAGTGCTGGGCTGAGGAGCAGCCACGGCCCAGGGAGGAAGGGCAGAGGTTGACTCAGAGGGGCAGGACTGACAGCCAGGGGGGACCTGACAGAGCCACTGTGTTCCTCTTGGTGAATTAAATGTTGAATTTAGTTGTAGAGACTGTCAGCCTCCAGTGCCTGGGAGTTTTCTCTGGCATTACTTGGTTTTTTTTTAATAGATGTAGCTCTTAAGAGCTGATTGTCATTGTCATTGTCCTGAGCCATTCTATCAATGGGCTTAAAAGCGAACTGCCTCCAATGCAGGGTGGCAGATGCACATGGCAAAGCAGCCATAAATCACTCTGGACTGAAAAAAATGCTGATTAATATTCAGTCTGTGTGTCATCATATGTGGCTGAGCCTGCTGGTACTTCAAAATTACAGACGCTGAGAGGCTTAAGATTTCAATGAGCAGAAGAATGATTCTAACAGGGCAGTGCACAAAAAGCCTTTCCAAACACCCCAAAATGAGGGGTCACCCTTCTGCAGTCAGCAAAGTTTGTGAATGATATGGGAGAGCTTTGCTGAGTGAGGAAAGACAGGTCAATGCTGCAAGAGAGAGGAAATATTGCCTTTTTATCTCTATATGTTTTATCTATGAAGATATATATTTTTGGTAGCATGTTGTTAATAATGTTAATTAATGAAAATTATAACTAATGGAAACTGGTAGCATTTTGGTCCTCAAAAAGGTGGATGCTTTGTTATGGTACACACAGACTAAAGCCTTTTGGATCAGGCAGTCAAAGGGACCAATGGCAAGGGCCACTATTTGCAACAATTTCTGAGAGAATGCTAATTTCAATTTCTCATAGACACTCCTTAGTAGCTGATATATTCCTGTAGACAAGAAAATATCAAAAGTGACAAAAACCGTCTTGGAAACTGCCATTTATGGAGCCATGATTTCCAAAAGCAGGAAACACAAGAGTTGGGATTTGGGGAGTGCGAGATTTTGGAGGTTTGTGAGGATGTTGCACCAGATGAAAGGCAAAAGTAGCAATAACAACAACAGCAACAACAAAAATCTTGCAATGGCAGGAATTCAAAAGCCCTCATGCTGACAAAAAGAGACATCAAGTCCATCTGAAAACTAGCAAAAGGAGATGGATGCCAGCAAAAATAATTACTTTGTAGAGACAGAGACAAATTTTTGGAAACAAACTGACAGGCTACTGGAGGAATCATCCATTTTAACTTGCCATGGCAACTGGGTCCAAAATAAATGTCGATGCAAACAAATTAAAAATGAAAAGCTCTTTACAAACCTAATTGCTTGGGAAGAGCCAGGGAAAGGGAAGGCATGTACCAGAAACAGCACCCTTGCAGCCCTGCATTCCTAAAGGGGGAAAACTCCAGATCGACACAGCAGTGCCATCCTGAAAAGGCACAGTAATTCCTTAGGATATAGTCATTTCAGTGAGAAAAAAACCACCTGGCAATATGGCATGGAGTAGAACCAAGGTGAACTGGTAGCTCTATACAACCGTCTTGAGCAACCATTCAAATGGCTGCTTCCAAAGAATCTAGAAGAATTAAGGGTGTTGAAAACTATCTTGAAATAAATGAAAGCCATTAGGCACTGCAGTACAGCTTTGCAAATGACACAATGAGATGCTAGTATGGCAATGACTGAGCTAAGAGAAATACTACAGAGTGAATGTGTCCACGATGGTCAAATGTCTTCCAGAAGCCTAAGCCAAGTCAAATGGAGGGATATGTCTTCTTTTTCTTTTTTTTCTTTTCCATTCAGGAACAAGTGCTCTGTTTTCAACAGTTTTAAGTTTCCATGTTGTCACAGCTCCTGATAAAAGTAAGGAGCTGAAAAGTGAGGAGCACTTTGAAGGAGAGACTTTTTGCCTTTGCCTGAATGAATTTACAGAGGTCTTGGGAGCACTGCTCAAGCCCTCTCCTACAGGATGCCCCTGTTCTACTGACCTCCAGAGAGCTCAGTTTACGTTACCCAGGGATTTTGTTCACTTCAGTTCCTTATTTGAAAGATTTCAATTACTTACCAAAATCTTTCTGAGGTTTATGCATGGTTTGTTTTACCAGGAAACCAGGGTTTAATCTGTAGACATATATTTTTATGCCCTAAAATCAGAGATTTATTTGTTTGAGGGAGAGAGGGACATTTCATATGGGAGATTTAAACAAATACCTAAAGAGCCTGCTGTGATGGTCTATACACAATTAGACAAAGATTCCCTGAGGGATAAGGGAACATCAGTCTGACCCTGTTAAATTCAACTCTTGCATTCATTCAGTATATGCAATGAAGATGTGAGTGTCTTGGTCAAAAGTGAATTAAAGTGCTTGGAAACAGCTGGGCTCATCTGGTATTTTACCAGGCATTCAACCTTGTACAGAACCAGGAGAGTGAGGTTAATTTTTTTTCTTTTATTTTTTTAAATCCTTCTAAATACTGTTATACAATTTTCTGGGAAAACAAACCCAACACAAACAAAAGCCCATACAACAGACTACAATAAAGATTTCTGTTTCTATATTGAGGTATTAAAATCAATTGATATTAATAATAATTGCAAATACAGCTCCTGGATATTCTCCTAAATTCTTTATGAAGTTGGAGAGAATTTTTTATGCCTTGATAGCATAATATCTTTTTATTTATTTCCTGTAATTCATAAGTGAGTCTGTGTAGGAAAAAAGGCCTTCTCCCGACACAGCACAGGGGAACTGATCAGGTCATTTAATCCAGAGACTATTTTTGCAGTAATTTTCCATATGATTTTTCCTTCTGGGAACATCTGCTAGTAACTGTATGCTTTTCATACCAGGAAACCATAAATGAAGAAGGCACTTGGCCCGACTGTTGTGCATTATGATAAGTCATAGTCAGAATGTGCCTCACGTTCATACGAATACGGTGTACGAGGGACGTTGACACAAGGCATCGTATTTGCTCTCTGTGTCTCTAAAATGCACCCTCTCAAATGAATGCAGAACCATAAGGCTTCGAAGACAAAAAGACTTCTTAAACATTCTAGTTCCTCTCCATGCCAATACAAGATTGCTTTTCGATGTACTGTCACATGTGGGTTGTTAGTTTTTCCCTCGCTTCCCTTGTCTTACTTCACACGTATGTTAAATATTTAATTAGCAGCAAGAAGCCTGTGAAACACAGCACTGTGGTACTGGAATGCAGCAGAAGCAACTCTGAATTTCCTGACTGCGCTGAAAGGAGCCCAGCTGGTCAGTCCCTCCTGTCCTCTTCCTCCCCCTTCTCAAATCCAACCAGAAGATGCGGCCTTCACATGCCAAGATTTCTGTCTGTGAGCACTCACAGGTTTCCAAGTAAAGCAGTGCCAAGCAGAGACCGCTGCAATTAATACAATTAACAGCAATCCAGCAGAATGCTGACTCCCAGCCTGACTCGAAGCCAATCTGTCCTTTCAGGAAAGGTCACCCCAGCTCCAGATGCAGCCGAGCAGTCCACGTGCTCCGGGGGTTTGCCCTGCCACAAACAGCGTGGCTCACATTCCTGGATGCTGTGTGTGTCATGAGCAGGCTCACGCTGGGAAACTGCAGAGAGCAATCAATATCTTCCAGAGCTCTGCTAGCAACTCCGGTGGCAGCGCCAGCAAAGATCCCGTGTGTGAATGGGGAGTTTGGTCTTGCCGGGAAGCAGGAACCACCACGGGAATTACAAGGAGGGGCAGCATATCTCAACAGGAAAGTCATCCAGGAAGTCTCATTTCCAAGAACCAGCTGGTAAACAGTTTAGAGCACCCTGTTCACATCTGGAACACTCAGCAATTAATGAGGCACTCATGTACCTATAAAATAACCAATTCAGTCCTGTTTATTTATATCACTGATTGAGCACGTTGTCATTGGCTTTGAAGAGGGAACACTAGGCTGAGCCCCAGATACAAAATTAGGGACTGCTGGCACTGTAAAGGGGCCTATCTCTCCTGTTTAACAAGCAGTGGTTATGGTTTTAATTTAATGTCAAAGGTGTTGGGAGTGGCCATTAACAGGTAATTAATAGCCTGAAATACCCTAATCTATAAGAGTGCTCAGGATGATACTGTAAAGTTAGTTTAGAGCTGCCAAAATACTTGTCAGACAAGCAGTACGAACCTCAGGAACCTTCCCCAGCAGTTCTGCCGAGCCCCGAGCACAGGGTGAGCGCAGCTCCCACCCACAGCACAGCCCTGCCCTGGGAGCCCTGCTCAGACCGTGGAACCAGCTCTGCTCTCCGCGCTGACCCCAAACCCTCGCAGCGCAGACAGGCAACCTTCGGCGGGCTCCACGTAAGAAGAATACAGCTGCTCTTTTCTAACGGGAGGAAGAAGGAGGCTTTTATGGCTGTCCCTGAAGAGAGCCCTCTTACAATGCTTCGCAGTGTCTAAACAGACCTACGTGCTGTGATCCCACTTGGCAATAATGAAGGACTTGTACTCCTCCGGCTGCGGGGACCAGCTCGCTCGCCGGGCTGCAGATGGCGGCTCCGGTTACAGCGGCGGCGCTTTAAAAACCTGTGACATTTAAGCGGGGATGAAAATTAAAATTGTCTTTAGCCATTGTCCTTATATTTACCCTTTGCTTTGCTCTGTTTCCATAGCAATGGGAAAAAAAAAAAAAAAAAGGATCACATGCGTCCCTCTCGGAGGGCCGGGCGGGGGAGGGACGAGCCGCTGTTCTGTGGGCAACCGCGCCCCGCCGTGGCCCCGCACGGAGCGCGGCCCCGCACACCGCACCCCATTTCCTCCGCATCCCCGCACACCGCAGCCCCGTGCCTCCCCATCGCCGCACACCGCTCCCTTCTCTCTCCCCCCTCACACCGCTCCCTTCTCTCCCCCCATCCCCGCACACCGCTCCCTTCTCTCCCCCATCCCCGCACAGCGCTCCATGCTCTCCCCTGCATCCCGCACAGCGCTCCCTTCTCTCTCCCCGCACCCCGCACACCGCTCCCTTCTCTCCCCCCATCCCCGCACACCGCTCCCTTCTCTCCCCCCATCCCCGTACACCGCTCCCTTCTCTCCCCCCATCCCGCACACCGCTCCCTTCTCTCCCCCATCCCCGCACACCGCTCCCTTCTCTCCCCCCGCACCCCGCACACCGCTCCCTTCTCTCCCCCCGCACCCCGCACACCGCTCCCTTCTCTCTCCCCGCATCCCGCACAGCGCTCCCTTCTCTCCCCCCCATCCCCGCACAGCGCTCCCTTCTCTCCCCATCCCGCACACCGCTCCCTTCTCTCTCCCCCCATCCCCGCACACCGCTCCCTTCTCTCCCCATCCCGCACACCGCTCCCTTCTCTCTCCCCCCATCCCCGCACACCGCTCCCTTCTCTCTCCCCCCCATCCCGCACACCGCTCCCTTCTCTCCCCATCCCGCACACCGCTCCCTTCTCTCCCCCCCATCCCGCACACCGCTCCCGCGGCCCCGCGCCGTGCCGAACTGAGTGCAGCGGTTACTGACGATGCACTTTGAGCAAAGGGGCCAAAGGAATTTGCTCTGAGTACTGCCAGACAGCGAGGAGGTTTGTGTTGCACCATCAAGTCACAGAATCGTGGAATGGTTTAGGTTGGAAGGGACCTCCAAAGGTGATCCAGTTCCAATCTCCCCTGCCACAGGCAAAGACATCTTCCACTAGACCAGGCTGATTGTATCTCTGTCCCACCTGACCATGAACCACTTCCAGGGTTGGGACATTCACAACTTCTCTGGCAACCTGTGTTGCACTGTGTCATCACTCTCTGAGTTAAGAATTTCTTCATGTTATCTAATCTAAATTTATCCTCGTTCTGTTTAAGGTCATTAACTTTTGTCCTATTACCACATACCCTTGGTTCCTGGTACCAGTGCTGTATGATCTCCCTGGAGCATTGTTCCAGCCCTCTGACCATCTTTTCAGTCCTCCTCTGCACTCACTCCAGCAGGTCCTTGCATTCCCAGAGCTGGATGTGGTACCCCAGCAGGGTTCCACAAGAGAGGAGCAGAGGGGTAGAAATTCCCTCCCTCAGCCTGCTGACCACAGTGCTTTTGATGCAGCCCAGGACACAGGTGGCTTTCTGGGCTTCCAAGAGCACATTGCCAGGTCATGTTGAGCTTCATCCACCAGCACCCTCAAGTCCTCCTCAGGGCTGCTCTCAGTCTGTTCTCTGCCCAGCCTGTATTTGTCCTTGGTATTGCCCTGACCCAGGTGCAGCACCTTGCACTTGGCCTTTTTGAACTTCATGGAGCTCCCACAGGCCCACCTCTCAAGGCTTTCTCTTTTTCCCAGGGGGTTTCTGTGAGATTAAGAAATTTTGTACTTAGTGATTATTTACTGTTATTTTTCACCTGTGGCTGTTTTGCTTGTTAGTAAACAGGGGTTTTTTTCACTGAAATCTACCCATATTTAATTTCTCCCTATTGGTAGAAAGGGATTGGTTACAACTGTGAGAGGAGGCAACTCATTCCACAGTGTCTACCTCTTAAATGGTCTTAAACAAAGACACTCCAGTAGGCCAAATTAAAGAAAAGCTGTTGCCTGACTGTTAGTTCTGTCCTCAGCCTTTGCCCTGAATATTTGACGAACTCCAGGGAATTTCTACCTGTCTGAAGACAAACACTGCAGTTAGTCCAGACCAAGAGACCAGGGCATCTGGTCCCCCATTATCTGCCTATATCCCATCAAGTTTTTTATTGTAGCATCATAAAGAATAATATATGGTTCCTATGACTTAGAAGTTAAATTTAATAGAGACGTTTAGAGAAATGATTGTGAAACAAAGAAAAAACCTCCTCCCAAAATAGGAATTGCAATTTTCAGAACTTTTTAGCATTAGTCATTTTCAAATTACTAATTAAGCTAATTTTGCAACTTTGTTATTATCAATTCTTTGCAAAATTTAGTTGGAAGAGACCTCAGGAGATCATCTAGGCCGGTACCCTCTCCAAAGCAGAGCTAATTTCTAGGCTCTATCACATTGTCCAGGATGTGACATCCAGGACACATCTGCAAACTCCAAGGGCAGGACTCCCAGGGCACCTGCTCCAGTGATGAACCAGGCCCTTGTTGAAAAACTTTCCCGTTATATCCAATTTGAATTTTCCTCATGCATTTTATAACTGTTGTTCCTTTGCAAATCTCCTTTATGTTGGGCAAAGGAGCTCCTGGCATGCAGAGCAGTAACAAGCATGGGATGTCTTCCCACTTCCTCAGTCCGTGCTTTTAGACCAAATATTAGATGAATGTAGGAAAGGAGAAAAAACAGTTATGGCTGTATTTCAGATCTGCCTTTTTAAAACCTTAAGCATTAAAAATAATCAAGAAATAATGGTTTCTCCTAAATAAAAGTGCTCCTTATGTTGATGGTCATTGCAAAGAAGTAGAGTGCTTTTATATAAGAGAATGAAAACATAGCTTTTCTCAAGATATGAAAGAGATTTAATATAAGAATCAGAAAGGAAACTTTCCTAACCCAGAATTGCCTTTTGCCTTAGACATAGTCACATGATGGTCAGCAATATAGTTGCCTCTGCTCAGTTTTAAAGGTTTGTTTGGGTACCAGAATTGATAGACAACTGTCCTGATTTTGTCTGGGATAGAGGTTTTTTTTGTTCCTACTAACTGGAACAGTGCTGTATTTTGGGTTTGGGGTGAGAATAATGGTGTTAACACACAATGTTTTAGTTATCACTGAGCAGTTCTCAGACAGTGTCAAGGACTTTTCTGCTTCTGACCCACCTCAACAACACCAAGTCTGGTGGTGCACAAGCAGCTGGGAGGGGACACAGCTGACCCCATCTGGTCCAAGGGATATTCCATGGCAGACAGTGCCATGCTGAATAATACAACTGTGGGCAGTGGCCTAGGGGGCAGTGACATGCTTAGGGATGGGCTGGGCATCAGTCAGTGAGTGGTGAGAAAACTGCACTGTGCATCACTTGCTCTGACTATTCTTCTACCATGATTATTTTTATTATTATCCCTTCCTTTTCTGTCATACTAAATAGTCTTTGTCTCAACCCACAAGTTTTGTTGTTTTTTTTTTCTGATTGTCTGCCCCATCCTACTGGGGGAAGAGAGTAAACAGCTCCAGGCTGTTTAGCTGCTTGCTAGGTTAAACCACAACAACAAAGCATCTGTAGTCATCAAATAATTTTTCTTGTTTCTTGGAGCATTAATTCAGCCTGCAATGAGCTCTGTGCTGTCAGAGCTAGAGTGCAGCTGGTTTCACAGCTGGCTTCTTCAAGGCTAATATGGGGATCTTTATAGTTCACAACTTGCAGTATCAAATTTATGAAACATTCAGTAAATCAAGTACATTGGTGAAAAGAAAAAAGCTTTGTATCTAATAGAAAAAACTTAGAGACAGAAATTATAAATAATTCATTGTTTGCAGTGGGTAGAGAGTAATCTAAGTTTGAATTATGTTTAAGGAATTTTTTGTTTTAGAAGATATTCTGCTGCAAACATAAAAGTACTCTTCAAGAGCATTGTTCTCTGGTTTCAGATGCATTTCAAACAAACATCTTGTCAGCATTTATTTTAATGGCAGGATCTAGTGTAAGGGTATGAGAAGCAGGGAATTTTCACTATTATTTTTCAAGTGAGGATCTCCTGGAGGTATATTTGATAGCTGTGAATAGATCCAGAGCCCTTTATTAGCCAGAAGTCTTGAACAACTTAGAAATTCCAGCAGTCACTTATTTTGTCTATATTTATGCAATGAGAAGAGATTCAAATTGCACAGAAAGCCTTTGACTTTCCTTTGAATAAATCAGGTGTTTGTTTGTTTGTTTTTCAAACAGCAAGAAATTTTGCTGCAGGACATGGTAAAGAAGAGAATAAACTTCATTGAAGCTAAAAATAAGTTTTATTAGTTGATCCAGTGTCTTTTACTAAGGATTGAGAAAAAAAAAAGCACATGGCATTCATAGCTCTGTGATTTATATGGTCATGCAGGAATGTAGACATCCTGAGGACCACATAAATTTTTGCCAAATCATGATCCCATTTTTGCTTCTGCAGTCATATCTGATGCATGTGCTGGTATCTCACATCAAGCTTCTTGACTTGCTGTGCATGTGCTTTCAGGAAAATTGTTCTGGTGAAGGCATTACAGATCTATATTTAGGTCTTCTAGACAGGGATGAGGGAAAACTCTTGAATTCCATAAAACATCAACTCTACATCCAGAGCTCAAAGAGAGATTGATGGAAAAAGCAATATAATTTCAGAGAAAAACCAATGCAGGACCAAGGCAGTGATTGTCCCCCTGTACTCAGCACTGGCGAGGCCACACCTTGCATCCCATTGTCCAGTTCTGAGTTCCTCACCAGAAGAAAGACACTGAGAGGCTGGGGCAAGTCCAGAGAGTGGCAGCAAAACTGGTGAAGGGTCTGGAGCACAAGTCCTACAGGGAGTGGCTGAGGGAGCTGGGGCTGTTTGTCCTGGGGAAAAGGAGACTCGGGGAGACTTTATCACTCTCTACAACTCCCTGAAAGGAGGCCATGGCCAGGTGGGAGTTGGTCTCTTCTGCCAGGTAACAAGGGACAGGATAAGAGAAAATGGTTTCAGGTTGTGCCAGGGGAGGTTCAGATTAAATATTGGAAATAATGTCTTCACTATTATGATGGCCAGGCACTGGCACAGGCAGCCCAGGGCAGTGCAGAGTCAATGTCTCTGGAGCTTTTTAAAAGACACCAAGATATGGCACTAGTGGACATGGTTTAGTGGTGGACTTGGCAGTGCTGGGTTAGGAGTTGGAATGAATGATCTTAAAGGTCTTTTGAACCCTAAACAATTCTATGATTTTATATTTAGAAGATGGTCAGTAAGTCTTAGTTTTGAGACAGGATAACCCCCACAAATTGTCGTGTGTACTCTGTGAAAATTTATATTGGGAAAAAAAGACAGATATACTGAGATACATCAGGGTAGTCCAATAAGTCTTTTGACTCTCATGTTCAGGAGAAGAACCTCAGCATTTTCTGCCACTTTTCCAGTCAGGGAATATCTAGGCAAGCTATTTCTGATCCGTGCAAGACTGCACTGCCCATGACTGGAGCTAAACCTGCCTCTGTTTAAACCTGCTGGCAATCACAGGCCAGGGCACTGTGAGAACAGGCTGCCAGGAGTATTTAAGGGTAGAATTCCCCAGAGAAAGGTGTTTCCTCAGTGAGCAAAGCAGAAAGAGACCAAGACAAATAATCCAGACAGCACATCCCGCATTGTGGCCCATATAACCACCATGCCAGACATGCAGCCAGAGGCACTTTGATAGTGTGGCCTGTGTGCCTCTAGACCAGAGAACCTGTTTCTGAAGAGGGCCTCAAGTTTTTTTCTTTTTTGACATTTTTGTTCCTTAGGCCTGCCATTTGTCTGAGGCTGAAAGACTCCTCAGCCTTGTCTGTACATGTGATGGAAACAGATAAGTCCCAAGGGAGAGGAGAGTGACCTTTGCACTTGGGCAGCTTGGCAGAAGTGCAGCAGAGCCCTTCAGGTCCTCATCCAGAGTCTGAAGGAACCCTAGGATGTTGACAAGGTTCACAAGGGTTTCCTTTCCAGTTCTGCTTTCTACAAAAAGAAAGTGCTGGTAATCAATTTTTTTTAAAAAAATTGACAATCCTCATTCACTGGCAACATGCAATAGACAGATTAATAACTCTCTGGCACATTTTTCCTTTTTTATTTTCCTACTTTCTGCTTATTCCTCAAACTTTGACCCAATACTAGAATATAAGAAAGATGAAAATTTTGTCTGACTGTATTTCTTTTCAAAGACTAGTTAAAAAGAAAAATGTTCCTTGAAAAATCCTGAAGATGATACAAAAGTCCACAGCTGGCTAGGAAACTGGAGGGAAATTTCAGTAAATTCACTACAGTTCTGTTCCATATGGAGTTCTTTTCTCCTTGGGTGTCAAATATTTATATACGCTTCTGAAAAACTCCTGTTTCTTTAAGCTCACGGTCATTCCTGCAAATTCAGGGCCATGTTTTTAAAACTGAAGACCAAAATGTCAGAAATGTATCAGTAGAGTTAACAAAAATTACCCCAAAAGCTCACTGTTCACACCCTGTTTATTCTGTCATGGACCATAATAAGTGCACTAACTTATGCGTGGAATAATTTTGGAAGAAGTTGTGAGGGACTTGATTCAATGGACATAGTAATGATTTTCATGGAGAGTTGATCACATCCCTTCCTCAAATCTTCAGTGAAAAAGACTAAAGGAAGGGGTTTGAGAGAGTTCTGGGCTATCAGGAGGTGGTCAATGTAACAAAAAGAGTTCGAGGAAAGAGAACAGAGCTCAGATTATTCCTTTATTGGAAGAAGTCATGGCTAAACCCAAGATGCTCCTGGATAGGTCCTCAAAAACCTGTGAAAACTCTGAGAGCAGTCAGTCATACAAACAGGAGAATGTGTTTAGTCATCTTTGAAGCTCTTGGAGTTAAGGTCTCCTAAAATTGATCTTCCTGCAATCCTGATCCTCACATTGGAGACCCCTATGACAAGTAACCTTGAAATAACATATAAAGCTGAACTTTGTGGCCATTCATGAATTACCAGCAGAGTGATGATGGTGATGTGCTCACATTAGTGGTACTGCAGGTCAGGATTACCATCTGTATTTGCAGTTTCTCTCTAATTCCTGTGTGAACCAACAGGATATGTATTCAATACATTGAAGTAAGGCTACTGTATCATGCACTAGATAAACATTTATCTACATGGTCATTTTTCCTCCTGTTGGTCTTCTGCACTAGAGGAGGAGGGGAAGGACACAGGCTCTGAGTGAGTATGAGCAAAATCTGTGGTAGGTAAGAATCCAAGAGCACAGGAGGAGACAAGACAGGAGTAGAAGCTGCAAAGAAGAATTACCATGTGGAGCCTCAAACTGTACCAGGCCACATAGACAGCTCAGAGAAGCCCTTCAGCTCCCCCAGAAATTACAGTGGGCAGATCTGGTCAGCAGCTTAATAGGAAATCCTGCCTGGAGTGGAAATTCACTTTGCATTTGTTGGGAAGCCTGACAGAGCAGAGATAAGGTGTTTTCACCACGAGGGAGAAGCTGGGCCAAGGCTGGAAAAAAGCAATGTTCCTGTTTCTACAACAAAGACATCTATGGACACTTCGGAGGACACTTCCTATGATATCAATGAAAGTCAATACAACTTTTCTTATTATTAAAAAACAGATATATCCATTGAGCTCTAGGAAGCCAAAAGTAGCTGTAATAACCAGGGTCACAAAAAGAAGGCCCTTTTTCCTGTTGCTAAGCAGTTATGGGCTTTGTCTCAGTATCACCCATCTCTTTGTCCTGTTCCACCTGAATTCATGCCAAAAAAAAAAAAAAAACAACAAAACCCAAAATAACTAATCTGGTTAGAGCTTACTGTACAGAAAAGATGTCAAAGGGACTTGGATTTCTGCATTTCTAATCCAATTTCTGTTAAGCCACACAATGGAGTTGCCCTTCAGTTGCAGCTGTGGCCCAAGTGATGACAGATGCTGTACAAATGGATTGAAAAGGACAATCCCTAACCAGCACCAGCACTGCCCTTCCCAAAGTAAGACTGAATAAAGGGCAAGAGGGAGCACCTGCAATTTGCAATGACAGCAACACCTTTACACCACTCTGCTGAATGCGACATGGCCACCTTCTCCCATCTGTGCAACCCCCTTAAAGATTTAGTGAGTTTGCTGGTTTGGGTTTGCAGATGCGCTGCCTGATTTGCAAGAGATGAAATTGAGACCAAGCTGTCTGCAATTTTTAAATTCAAGCTAATCAAACACAGTGTGGGGATTTTTTGGAAGCAGGAGCAATATTAAGTAATTTTAGAAACTTAGACTTCAACAGCTTTTCTGGCAATCCCTTTCACTTTATTTTGGAGAAAAAGCACAAAATTATGAGAGAGAGAAAATTATAACCTTAGAGGTGGGCACTGAAAGATGTTTATTCTCACTTATGCAATGAATGGATAGAAGTAAAAATGTCCTGTGAGAGGAGTAATGTGCTAGAAACCCAGGCTCTCTTTTTTCTAGTCCTGGGTGGTAAAAAAGGGATTTGCAAAGGTACAAACCATTGGTTTATTCTAGACAATTGTTTTATTCTGTGTTTATTCTAGCTGTCTAGATAGACAGCTGGTTTAGTCTTGAGGAACAGCTGTTCCATATAAAATGTTATGAATTATGTCCTCTGGAAAAGGATGGCAACCTTTGGAAAAGGCAGTCAAGTGGCATCAGGAGACCTCTGGGGTTGTGGCAGAGAGGGCTGCTGGGGTACCAATGGAACAAGACAGGGTAGAGAGTGAAGGGAAGGGAAATGAGAGAGTGTGGGGAACATAGGGATGGGTTAGCAGAGGTCTGGGAAGCTTGCAAATTTCACAGCAAAAGATGGAAGAGAACCCTAATTTTGGTAAACTGAGCACAGTAATAATTCATCCCACTGACAGGAGCTGGGAGCTTTAGCTTGTGCTTCTGGGAGTGTTTGGAAATTTCTCACAGTGTTTCAGAACAAAACAGATATCAGACCACAAAACTGTATATAACAGATTCAGTAGAAGCTTAAGGGAAAAGAAACAGAGTCTTCAGAAAAATAAGAAAAAAAATCTAAACCATTACAGTAGTTTGAAAGTATTTGGAACAAATGAACCGTTCAACCAGGGCTGAGGTATTAAAATGTGCATGATAAATACATTCAAAAGACACTATGTTGGTGCTGCCTTGTATCAAACATATCTAATATCTGGCATATCTTTAAGACACTACACAGCTATGACAGAGAATTGCTCTGATGAGCAGCTGAAAAACTGAGAACTCCAACATGGGGTGCTGTTACAGCAACATAGCAGAGAGGACTGGTGTAACTCAACACTGACCTTTTTTCACGCCTTCTTACACTGAAGAATCCAACATAAAATACCACAAAGTGTCAAAAGATTGTTTGGCAAGTTGGCTTCAAGATGAAGAAAACAGCTTGGTTTGACTGAAGCTTGTCAAATATTTCAGCAGTCCTTTTCAGAGAACGTGGAGACCGTGAGCAGTTTGTCACTCATCAGTGCACAGCAATATACGGAGAGTTAAGGCAAGATCAGTTTGACACCCTAATTCCTGCTCTTCAGATGAGGTTACTGGCCTACCTCTGGTGGTGGTGTGGAGAGAAGCAATAAAGTAGCAAGAACCAATACCATAAAGCTCCTAATTTTCCTACAAGGAGAAAAATTATTAGACCATATGAAAAAACATACTCAGTTTCTATCTCTTTAAAACCCCCCCTTGTCTCACTAACAGAAAGGACTTTTTCATGGCCATAACATGGTTTCTACTGGCCATGAATCTGCGTTACACAACAAGCAAGGAGTTCAACACATGGACTTTGTCACTGAGGACAGCTCCAGAGGCTGTGAGCAGTTCCCAGTGAATTAAACTGGTCCAGATTTCATCTCAACACATATCTGCCTATCTGTCTTTCTCCAACCATTGGAGAGACACAGATGAGTCTGACTGGTCTGAAAATACACCTGCCTGCTCTTAGCAATACTTCTTTCTTTCAGGATGAGTGACTCTCCTGGAAGTATTTATTTACTGACCATAGAATTAACAATGGTTACCTTTGATTAGAAGCCTAACTTTTAAACAGATTAAAAAAGGTGATGTGATTTCTAAGACTCATTAAATCTTCTGGGTGTGAAATGGCGTGGAGACGTCTTGGAACAAGCTTGAGTGAGAACTGCCTAGCTTTTGACCACACAGACTTGAAACTGGTAGAATGGATCTACTGCACAGACAAACAGCAGCAAGACCAAAGAGTATTGAGAAATTCCACGTTGTATTGCATAAAATGTTCCCTCCACATGGCTGTGTTTCTAATGGCTGTGTGCACATATCTTGAATGGTCCTGGCTCAGAGTGTAGGATAGCTGATCCCACGCAGGAAGAGGGATGAGTGTGTATCATACTGAGGTGTCATTTTAGTCCAGTCTTCCAAGAGAACAAGTCTTGTTTGATCAGACTCTGTGTGTGACTGTCCCCACAGCCAATTTTTGAATGGCTGGCCAATTTTAAGAAAGCATGGCAGAGGAGTACCAGTTCAAAGAAAATAGATAGGTTGGTGGGGTAATTCTAGGTGCAGAAATTTCAGCAGCACTTTAGCCCTTTTTAGTTATCAGCAGATCCAGACACATTTTGTAGAACACACATGAATAACTGTGAGAAAAAAATGTAAAATATTTCTGCTTCACTGGAGGAATGGAATAATCCAGCCGTGACACCAGTTGCTCATATCTGGACTAACTGGATAGGAATATAGGGCTCAGTATGAAAATATTCATGCCTTGAAGCTTGAAGGCATGGATAGCTCTTCAGTACATTGACAGTTCTGGTGGGAGTACAAAAGAAAGGAGTTTCATTGGACTTGTGAAGAGGAAGGTGCCAGATGCTATCCTGCTGATAGCAGATCATGCAGATCATGCAGAGCCTGCAGCACACGTCCTACAGGATGCACACAAGTTCTTCCTGCACTCAGTGGCTTCTCACTACTCTACTGCAGAACCAGCAAGGGGATGATATGAGTGGTTGTTTGAGATAAAGCTCTTCTACCACGAGGCCTGAAAATTCCACTGGGGTTTGGAAGTCAGAGTGCATACTTGTATTATCCCTGATTCCTGCTGATGTACCACTTCCAGCAGTGAAAAATAAGAGATGGTTGGAGGCAAATTCTACTGCAAGTCTTGCTTTGTTTTCTTGTCTTTTGATCTGATTGCAAGAAACTTTCTGTGCTTGCAGAGGGTCAAGTCAGAGAAGTATTGGCATTGCAACTACAACTCACTTAACAATTCTTTGAACAACAAATGAGCCTACAAATTTCTTTTACCTACAAACCTACAATTTTCCTTTCTATGGTGTTATAAAGAGACCTCTGAGGAGTTCATTAATGAGTACTAATTTCATAAGCAGAGCTGAGGAAATGCACATGCAGAGGAATATACATTTTACATGGAAGGGTAACATTTTAAGCCACATTTTCCTTTAAACTCCATTGTATCCACAAAGAACTTCAGGAATCTGAAGAAAGCAAGGCTGAGCTGAAAACTACAGTCTTCCCTACTTCACAGCAACAAAGGGAAAAGTCAATAATGACTTTGCCTTATTTCTTATTTTATGCCTAAGATTAACTGTCCATCTCGGCCAACACTCAGAAAATTACAATTATCCAGAAGAGGACTTTCTGTTGTAAACTCCTCAGTGTAGGAATCACCTATCATTTGTTTTTGTCTAACAGCTTTTAATAGAAGTAAGAACAACAATAAAATAAAAGTCTCGGGTTTTACTTTGGTCTCTCTTACATCATAACTTTCCCTCAGAGACACCTTTAGCATTTTAGGTCAATTGAACAGGAGAGTGTGAAGAAATGAGAGAGGTAAACCAAAGTCTACTGCCTTCAGACAAATTCAGTTCGTCAGTTTGACTGAGGCCATGGGGACAAATCCAGCTCAAGAATGTTTAAGTTAGGTCCCACATTTAAGATACTCCTTTTTTTGTAATAATGGTGATGATGATGGTGATGATGATGATGATGTGTGGAAGCTAAATTCCACTTTCCCAACAGCAACTTCTCCCTTTTTTGTTTTCTTTTTTAAGAGGGATGGAACCTACTGATGCTCTGTTGTTTGTTACTTGGTTGGTTTGATTGGGGTTTTGTTTATTGTTGCTATTTTACAATTCAATGCCACAAACACAACGCCTGTTTCAGTTTCTCTAGGCCAGCAATCTACACCAGTCCACGTGTGCTAATGGTGCCAGACATTTAGCACAGCTGCCTGGGGCTGATCCAGGCTTTCTGTCCAATGGGTTGGAGAGGACTGGGCTGAGATGCAGCTCACCTCACTCTCCCTACAGCCTTGCTCTGACTCCTCTACTCCTTTGGTGAACACACAATGCCAGGGTGGTCTTACAGGAAATAAATGGCTATTATGTCACAGGCTGGAGATTGCTGCTTTATATCAAAGCTGACTTAATTTTCTAGTTCTAACTTCTCCAAGTAAGGGATTTTTTTGTATCCAAAATCTCCCTCTATATTCTTTCACTTCATGCCCTATCATGTTTACAGAAATCAAATAGATATAGAAGCTCTCTATGAAAACACACCCAGGCTTCAACATTTAATGTAACTCCTTTGGTGCCCTTTTGGTTTAGAAAATGGCACCAGAAAATGACATGTTTTCATTCAAGCATTCCCTCAGTATTTTTCTATGACTTCATCATTGTAAAACATTTTTGCAAAGGACCAAGACAGTATTTTGAAGGAATAGTATTGCTATGATTTTGGACAGGTTTTCTGAGTTACTCCAAGATATTTTTATTACATCAGATGAATTGTCTCTAGATTCAACTCTGTCATATTTAAATATTTTGATTCTAGTGAGTTTGTCAGCCATGAAGGTGATAAAACAAAAGCAAAATCAGGAAAACCACAGGCATTTCTACTAATATAGTCAGAAAAATTGTTTCTGATACTGTGGTTCTAGCTATCTACTTCAAGATAACTACCCTCTCCACAGTCCTTTTTTTTTTTTTTTTTTTGTGGAAAATTGTTTTAAAATTAAATATACTTATTTCACTGTAGAGAAATTATTTAAGACATGAACCACTTGTCAATCCTGTAGAAATTTTTATTCAAAGCAATGTTTTAGAAACAAAATTCCACAATGCTCTGAATGGTTTCCTTCACTGTTTTATCTGATATTTAGGTACCGACATTTAACAGGTGACACAGATGACCAGAAATTTTTACCCCTGATGGAATGTTAACTGGTGTATACACAAATTTTCCTTTGGAGGCAAGTTTTGCAACACATTCCCAGAATTTTTAAGTATTTAGTGAGACTAACAACAAAGGGTGTGATTCCTTCCCAAAATATCACCTTCCCAAAACAGGAGATCAAACTGTAATTCCAGCATTACAAAAGGAATAAAAACTATGTACATGTCTAGATACTACAGTCACAGAGGAAAGCTGAAAATCTTGGCTCAAGGCAAGAAGCCAGACAAGCACAACTTGCTAATTAGTTCTCTTGTGCTGGCAATTCTTTGGAGCACAAACTCATAATTTTTAAGTGGCTGGGGCTGACAGTACCAGTTTTGGATACGATATAAATACAGCAAGTGTAAGGACTGCCTGCACTATCATGTTCTGGGTACGTTCATAGCAGCATGGGCAAAGGAAGGGGAAAGTACTTCAGTGTTGAGAGGTTTTGCATCATAGACTGAAACACAGTTTGGGTGTGAATAATTGCATTTGAGGCACGAGCAGCCAGGGCAATAACCCAAAGCCCTGGTGGGTTAAACCAGGGACATGCAGAAGCCATCTGCTTTGCAGATGGGAGCAAGGAAGGGCCCATAACCTGATCTTCCACAAATTTAATACTATCTCTGGTCACTGAATAACAGATGAAAGGATGTGCCAGTAAGTCTGAAAACCACTGCTTCCACAACCCACAATAAATCTTGTATATAAAGCACAGGTAAGTAATGCTTCCCAAAGACACCTGTCTCCAAAAAGAGTAAAAGGGAGAGAGAGCAATCCAGCACAAGGTCGTATGCCCATGAGCCCAAAGTTCTGGACTTCCAGCTCTAGTTTACACCAGTAGCAGAGAATCCAAGATGCCAAGATTCCTAAGCCTTCTGTACCCACTCTGGAGCAAGCAGAAAATTTCTCCAATTCTGCAGAGCTGATTTAAAATGAAGACTGTGATAGTGATATAACTTCTTGAGCCTCTTCTTTGAAAGAAAAGTGCTAAACACATGTATAAGAAAATCTAAGTAACAGGGAAAACACTGATGAGAGAGCATGGCTGAAAACAAGGCAGAAAAGTTACGAATGAGGATAATGCAGTAGGGAAATCTACAGCTGTGAGAGGGAGGGGGGTGTGAAGAGAAGATAGCTTTCATTTGAAACACATGTGTGCGGCCTAATCATGGCTGGAACCTGGGATCGAGTGAGGCTGTAGTGGAGAGAGGGTGGCAGACACAGGGAAATTATTTTTTATTTCAAACAGATGTATTAACAATGGCCTTATGCTGATGAAACTCAATAAAGGAGAGATTTAAAAAGGGGTATACCGTGATGGGAATTTGTAGCTGGGAGGCAGAAGGGAAAATGATCATTTGCAATAGATGTGTGTAATCACTGTGTGCTCTGGGTGCAGGGAGGAGGGTGGGGCTGCAGCTGCCAGACAAGTGAAAGGAAAAGCCTGACTGCTGTTACAGCAGAAAATGGGAAGAAGGGATAGGCTGCTCCAATAGGAAGGGAGGAGGAAACATGTGGTAGAGCATGTACATATATATTTACAAATGTCTCCTCACAAAGCTAAAATTCTTACTTTAATTTGCCACATTAAAGAAAAGTTATGTTCAGTCCTGGAAATGTTTTCTCTCTAATCATGGCATGTCTTATGTCTTAGCATTTATAGGTTTATGCCTGAACATGTTTTCATACAGTCAGGATTTTTGTCACTCAATGTGAATATAGAATTTTGCTTCGTCTTCACTTTTTTTTAAATTTGTTTCATTGTCTTTTTTAACACTGTGTTAGAAACTTACATTCCTAATTTGGTTTAAGGTGAAAGCTGTTATCTATTTTGCCTCCCCAGGCAATCTCCAGTCACAAGCAGCAAGAGATTTTGCTTAGAAACATAAACACATATTACAATGAGCAAATGAAAACCAAGTTCACTACAGGCAAAACTTGAATAATATACCCATGACTGCAGGAGAAAATTGGTGAAAACCATGGTTATGTAGGTAACATGTTGAAAACTAAATAAATATCTACACCTAATTTAAATTTTAACTTCGAGAATGACAGCAGACAAAACGAAGGTGAAAAAATCTTCCCCAATTTCAGAGGGTACCCAGAAGTGTCCAGATGAGTGCAAGGACTCTCAGCCTTCAAGTCCATCAGTGAAGATCTCATCAGCAATGTCACTGCAGAGTAGGGTGGGATGCCATGCCATCTGTAGGTGTTTAGGTTAGGATGAAATGAATCCCACTACATCCCCTTAACCACTTTTGCTTTCTCACAAAGCTGTATTTTATAAGGTAGGAAGACACACAACATTCACATTTTTAGGCACCCAGGGTCTCATTACACAGTCAAGTTTCAATAACAAAGAGCACATGCCCAGCTACCATGCCTTGATGTATAGAGTGATGTGCTACACCTAGAAAAGTCATTGCATCCCCAGCTCTGTCCTGCTTTCCCCAACTCTGTAAATAGCTGAATTTTCAAAAACCTTCAGACAGACCTTAGCTGTAGAGCTGAAAAAAAGTAAAACCATGATCCAATTAACACTGCTTTATTCTCATCCAAGGGTGAAAAGTGCATTTTTCCTATGACTGGCCACTGCCTCAATGAAAAAAAGATGCTAAAGGTGCTTGATGCTGGGCTGCCCTGGAATAGGAAATAGCTGCTCTGACCTGCTGGGGTGCAGATCCCACTTTGGGGGCCCTCTGTTTTGCTCCATGCTCTAAAGAAAGATCTCTGAAGACTTTCATAAAGACAATTTTTTTCCCCATGCTTTTGGATATCAGAGAGAAAGTACAGCTCACAAAAAGAAATTAGTATTGGAAGGATATTTCTGAGTTTGATTGTTTTCCTGCCTTTTTAAATAGTGCTGCCAGCTTGCAGCAGAAGGCAAAGTAGAGATTCATGGGAAAGCAAACTGAAATTACATTTGAGAAAAACTGTTTTCAGTCAGCTTCTGCTGGTTTCAATCCACTGCACGACTAGAACAAGACCATTTTATGCTCTAGGTTTTCCTTTCAAACTCCAGACACAAGGGAAGTGCCTGTCAAAAATTATTAACATCTTAAACAGGGTTTACTATAGACAAAGACATTAGGATACATTCAAAAATGCCCATATACATTATAAAAGTTGGTGAAATGTTCTTTTTCCAGTGCTCTTTTAGGACAGAAATGAGAAGTGTGTATTGCATGTTTCTCTTGGGACAGATTCACCAGCAGTGATTTGAACTGAAAGAAATCTCCTTCACTTCTGCAATCTATAATGAAGGAAAACTGAGCTGTTAGTTAAAGATGAAGGTAAAAGCCTGACTCCAATGAAATTAATGGGAATTCTGCCATTGATTTCAAAGTGGCCAGTGTTTAAACCAAGATAGAAACTTTGTTTTGTTCTGCCTCTTTCTGGGAATTACTCAGGAGCAGTGTTATGTAGGAAATCAGTGATTTTTTCTGATGCTCTGCCCAAACTGAAAAATTAAAAAGAAAATAATCTTCAGTCAACCAAAACCCATTGTTTATTTTGCTAAACCAACAGAAACTCAGAATACATTTTTTGTCAGCAGAGGTATTTCTTTAAACACACAAATACAAAAAATGTATTGTTTGTGCAACTCAAATCTCTCAGTCTTCTGTCTTCATTTATTAGCAAAAACAGTTTTTCAAGCAAAACCAAATAAATGTCTTTGTTTAAAGATGTCAAAACAAATTGTTTAGGATTTTCTAGATCTTTTATCACCCAATCCTTTTGTCTAAAACCACTGACTAATATCAAAAGAGATTCCTTTGAGTTCTTTGGGAACATCACGTTTTTTGAATAAACCCCTTTTCTGGGAAGAAACGAAAATAAAAGAAAAAAATCTCTTCAGGATTACAACATGGTCAGGACTGCAAAAAGAATTTAAATCAACTTTGAAAGTATGTTCATATTGAAACTACTTACCTGATAATTAATTGCAAATAATATTTTCAATATTGAAAGTTAGCATTTATTTATCAGATGAGCCCCAAATAAGAAAGGAGAGTAGATGCACATTTGATGCAAACAACAGAATCAAGTACATTTAAGGTCCTGGTGCTTCTAGTTCTGAAAATATACTTCTAATTGCATGAAAAACTTCCATAAAGAATCTCCCATTTCATTCAATTATGGACTTGAAGGAGCAGTGTCACAGTAGCAGATGGACATGCCCAGGGTCATATAGCATCACTACATAACCCAGCTGCAGATATGTGAACTGGCCTGGGTTCAGAGTCTGGGACTGACAGGGATTTCTGATCTTTTTTCTTTTTTTTTTTTTTTTTTTTTTTTGGTTTGTGTGTCGGTATAATGTAATTTTGAGCAGTTCAGACTTTACACAGCTCTAGTAGAAATGGAAAGTCCTAACCACAGATTAAATCATCTGTATTGTATTAAGAATAGTCAGTTCTGTTGAGAAAGGACATTTGACTTTGCAATGTGGTAGATATTAGCAAACACTTAAGAGAAACCACAAAACTTCATGTATTTGCCTGGAGTAAGCCTGCAACATCTGCTTGAACCCTTCTGGGTCTACACTGTTAAGAACATAAGTCAGCTTGTTGGTCATTCCTCTGAACTTGAAGCCAGATGAGCAAATCCAAGCCATTTCATGGTACAATCACTCTAATCATTTCAGCATGGTTGCTAGGGTTTTTTGCAGAGGACATGAGCTTCAGAAAAATATTAGGCAGCATTTGCAACACTTCCCTCCCTTACAAAGATTAAGTTGTGTGAGTTGCAGAGCTCTGAGGAAAAAGCCCTTCTTATCTGTCTGTCTGGTTTATTATTCATTTATTAGGTCACATTCCCAGGCCTTGCAATTCAGTTTCATGTATTTAGCACCACTGACTTTCTCCTTCATGACCTGAAATTGCCCATTTTGCATTCTCACCCAAAGGACTTGCTGTTATATACATATGAATTACAATTTATAAGGACACTTTCCTATTGTATAATATTTTCATAATTTCTCTGGGTGTACAAAAATCTCTGCTGGGTGGAACTGGATTGTCCAGCTGGCAAGATCAGTCCTGACAGGTGAATGAGAAAAGTTTTCCTCAGCTGCTGGTGTTTGTTGGATGCTGTTTCTAAAGTCACAATGCAGACACAGAAGCCAGAGACTACCACTCATAACAACTGTGAAGATAGAGGCAGCCATAATCATATGGCCATATTTATACAGAATTAATGATATCTGTGTCAGCCTGCAAAATTTTAAAGACAGGCTTCACTTCTACATACCTCACAGTCCAGAAAGGACAAAGGTGGTAAGGCATGATCATAGCCAATGATGTATGGCAGGAATGAGAGAGATTTATGGGAGATAAAAATCAGATTTGTTTTATTTGGTTTTAGTTGTCTTTTTAGCTATTGTTCAAATTTCCTCTTTTATTATGCTTATTTGTTTTGGAACATTTATATTTCTTCCTCACACAGGTGTAAATTAATGGTAATGGGAACAAAGGTTGCTGTCCACTAAAGACAAAAAAAGAAATTCTCTGAGTAAAGAATGGTAAGTTTTCCAGTTCTATGTAATTTCAGAAATAATATTTTTCATGTGTCTGCATACAACTTTCTGGTTTGAAGTAAAGTAGGCAAAGTGATGATATGTTTCTTGAAAACTGAGTATTGATGACAAATTCTTGGGGGAAATTTTAAACTCTGATCCAAACACTTTCTGTGGGAATTTGGTCAAAGTTTCTACAGGTGCTGAAGTCAAAATAGAATTTGATTTGTCAAGAAAAATATTTGTGTAGGAAGTAAAAATTCCTAACCCTCCTTAAGTTTTCTTCTAGTACAGCAAAATTGAGAAAATTGAAAAAATTAAAAATACCTTTATTTCTCCCTAAAAGGAAAAACTGAGAGAAGAAAAAGGAATTAAAAAAAAAAAAAAAAAAGAAAACTGCAGTATGTTTTAAACATTCTCTTGTAACTAAAAGAATTAAGTTAATTTATGTTTCAAAAATGCTTTTCCTCACAGTGACCACTTCTGGAGCTCTGCAAGCAAGTGGGTGTCTCATACAAACCATAGCAATGACTGGATATGAATGAAGTTGAATAAAAATTGTCCCTTCAATGTTTATCAAAATCAAAAGGAGTTCTTACAAAGAGTTGGATACCTTTCAGTAAAGTAAGAAATCTTACATTTTCCAATTATCCTTTATCAAAAGGAGGCAGCCAGGACCATTTCTTTCAATGCTTTCCAGAAAAAAATAGTTTGGGCCCAACTCTAAACAAAGGGATTTTGCTGAAAAGAAACCGAGAGAAGCTGTGGTTAAATGGATATAAATTTGAGTTAAAAGAGATCTGGCAAACAATTTTATCCTTATACCACTGCAATTAGCGACAAAGGCTGAAAATCTCAACAAGTACAAACTGATGATCAGTGTGATCAAAAGAGAAGGTACAGAGAGCCATCAAAGATCCAAATGCTGGCAGTGTTCGCTTGTGCTGTGAAGAGACAGCGGCAGAACCAGTGCTGAGACCGAGGTGTTGAGCGACGTCCTGCCAAGCACAAACCTTCCACAGAATTTGCACACTGTAGAGATTAAAATGGAGTGCACTGATGGATTCTGTGCTGCAGCTGCCCTGGGGATGCCCTGAGGGCACCACAGGAGGAAAGCCCTCAGGAGGTGAGGGGCTGCAGGTCCTGCAGTGCCCGAAGGGATCGAGAGGTCCCGCCAGGCAGGGCCTGACTGTGCCACAGGGGCAGCCAGGACACATCACCTCCCCCTTGGGCATTCATGAAATGGCAGGAATGGAGAGAACCTGGATTTAATCTGCCAGTCCTGCTGGTTTTGCAAGACTCTTGCATGATTTTTCCAGAGGAACATCTGAAGAACTGAACAAATGCACTTTTGAGTTCAATGTTTCCTTTTTTCACATCTCATGCCATATTTCTGCCAACTGAGGGAGCATATTTCAGCTATTACAATGGCTCCTTGACCCTTCACAACTACAGGAGGAGAGGAGGCCATTTGCTCCCCACATCATTCCCTGCAGAAGGCAATTCACCTGGAACTTGCAGAAAAGTCTATTCCACATCCTTTTGAGAGTTCCAGAAGACCTATGTTGTTAACTTGTTTTGATTCTGCACAGGAAAAAGATACAAAAATAAAAGTACAGTGAATCAAATGAGCAGCTGTTTACTCTCCAGCTCTGAAGACACCTCCCAGTTTATTGCTCATTGTTTCTGGACCAGTTTTATCTGTTCTTATCACCCCTTCAACACCACAAGGGAATCATCGCAGACAGCAGCCACAACCCGTACTTTCCATATTCCTCTCACAGCTTCAAATAAAGCCAAACCCTAATAGCTTATAAAGAAACCTTATAAAGAAACCTTATAAAGAAACCTCATCCTCTGGTGAAATGATCCTTAAATGCAGGTACTGGAGCTGGAGGTCTAAAACAGAAAGAAATGAAAACTTCCCCCAGGAGGCAATGCAGAGCCAATGCTTGATGATAAAACAGGATGGATGAGCAGTCTAAGATTAGTGACTGGATCTGCTCATTGATTGTGGATAGCCACAGTATGATGTGATGTTGTGCTTGTGTGTGCAGCCCACAGCACAGCAGGCCATGAGGGAACATTGTGCACATGTGTTTCATGCTGCAGGAGTGAGTTACAGGCCATCTAAGCATCACACAACTGCTCTAAAATTCATGGCCCTCCTCGTCTCCTAAGGGCTCCCCCACTGTGGTTGCCAGCCACCACCTCACTCAAGAGCACTAAAGTTCCTTTAGCTCCAGGAGGGGTTTTAAGGGTACAGTCCCCTTCCAGTTCAATGTGATTATCTCAGCAGGTCTCAGTTTAATTTGGCAGATCTTCTCTTTTTCAAAGAAAATAAGAAAGTTAACCACTGATGAACAGCTTTTCACAAAGCAGGCTATTCACTTAGAAAAAGATTGGAAATAGAGCTTATATGCATGAGGATCAGACACCACCTTCAGCACAGGTCTCTAAAATAAAGGACAAAATTTTGTAAGCACTTGGTGTCAATATAAGACATTATAGAAGTGTATACTGCATGTTCAGTTCCTCTTTTTGTTATTTTTCTTTAAAAAAGCCAATAAAAAACAATCACTCAACCAAACAAAAAGGTAAACAAAAACAAAACCACAATTTTGTTCTTCTTCTCCACCTTCAGAATAAAGTTTTCAATGACTGCTTAGCAGTCACATGAAGCTTCCCACCTATGAGGCCAGGAATACAAATCCCCAATTGAGGTTTTTACCACTGATCATTAATCTGCAAATGCTCTTTTGTAGAGTTGGCATTGCCTGTTACAGGAAGTGTGCTGTTAGACAGAACATGTTGTCTTCTATATATATATTTCTACATACTTTTCTTTGTTTGCAGAACAAAACATCCTTGGGAAGTCATAAAGACACTGCCTGAAAGGTTTCAAGGTCTTTTGCTGTCAATTACCCAGAAATCTGCTTCTCTCAGATAACAGAAAGTTAAGTCTGCAGTTAGTGCCTGTGTGCCCTTCACAGCCAGCAGAGGAGGGATGGCCTGCCAGTGTCCAGAGGAAGGACTAATGCCAAACCTATAGATTAAGGCCAGATCCCACCCTAGATTTCCAGTTTGATTTTAGCCCAGCCCAGAGAGTTCATACATTTTTAGGATACAATTAAAATCAGAACGTACCAATTTTTTGCTTCATGATCCATGTATTTTACCTTGCTGTAAAAGACCATTAACAAATGCATCAGCTTTCATTTATACAGCATTAAAAGCCACCAGATTCTCAAAAACCCTAATGAACTTAATCTTTAAAAGAAAAGGAAAACCTTGTCTGAGGGACAGTGAGAAATTGTAAGCACTGAAAGTCTCTGTAACTTCATCCCTAAAGTTACATGTCTTACAGAAAAGAATCAGAATCTTCTTAATAGTCCTGCCCCATGAATAATTCATGATAAGAAACTTGTCTGAACCCAAACTACTGTTTTCAACACACCCTAACTTTGGCTGATTTTGCAGTCCAACTGATCTCAATATCTGGTTTTGTCCTGATTCCAGTGGAATGCATCCAAATTTCCTTTTCCAAAAGGTTCCAGGTTACATTCTGAGGTTTAGGCTGCCTTTTACTTCTAATGTCTATGGCAGACTGAAAAATACCAGAGTAAAAATCAGATTTCTTTAGGGGCAGACACGATGTAACCATATATTTAGAGAAATTGATACCTGAGCCAGCAACATGGGTTTTACTTAGCCATTCCAATTTGCTTCTAAACATAAAAGAAATATAGCAGAAAGTCTGAAGTGAGATTAGGGTGTCTAAAGCAGCCAGGTAGACTATTTAGGTGCAAAAAGCCAAACTGTTTAGAAATTCCCTTCCCAGCTGGTTCTGTGTTAGCTACTGCTTTGGCTGACCTGAGAGCATCAGGTCTGTGCTGCTCTGCACCACCTCATTCTGAGTCCTCCATGGGGGCTGCTCCCAGGCTTAGAGGGGCAGGGAGAAAAGCACCTAAAAATCACATTCCTCCAAACTAACCATCACACAGTCTTAGTCCCTCTCCAAGGGAAGACTGCAGAAAGGCAGAAAAAGCAGGAAGCACACATTTCTGAAATCAAGGCAGTCCTCTGCATTTGGCCAGAAAAATGGGAATACTCTCAGCTGCAATGTAGTGCAGTGAGCAGGCAAAGCACTTCAAGTCCTTTACAAGTATTCTCATTAAAAGCACTGTCTGTAAAGTCCTGGTGCTCGTCAGAGCTGAGACGGCTTTTGAGATACCATTCATCTTCCAAAGACAAAAGTCTCCAACCATTATTAGTAAGTTCTGTGCCAGCAATTGAATTGGAGACACCTCTATGCTCTGGGAGCTGCAGCCAAAGGGGCAGCCAAGCCAGGCCTTTGTACCTGAAAAGATTTTCATTAGGAATTGAATTTCTCTTGGACACATTTACTTGCTTTGACTAAACAGTCATGTTGTGCAATTTCCCCTTTCTAAATGCAGTTCCATGCACAGCCTGTTATCAGAGAAGTGTTGACACAATTTCTGTTATCACAAGTTCAGAGGAGAGTTCAGTGTTGCATATGCATAAAAACAGTAATTTCCAACTGGATTGCTTGGACTCTCACGTAACAGTTAATATTTAAAAATTGGTTCTCTTTACCCAGTCACTTGTAAGTACCATAAGTGTCCTCTTAATGAGTTTCATTATTTTAAATAGCCCTTTTCATAAAGTAATTGGGTTATATGTATAAACCCTGGGAGCATGGCAAGTACTGGGCATGTGTTTATTTGTTAAAGTTTTATACTTGCTTTAGAAGAACCAAGAGAATATCCAGACATAAACTTCCGTGAGAAGTTTACTTCCCGCCCCCCCCACCCAGGGTAATGAAAATCTACAAATGTTCTGACGTTTTTTGTGTGAGAAATTATTTGTTAGGATCCAGGCAAAGATAAAGCTTTTGTGTATTGGGACCAGTACCTGCAGTTTTGATAACCCTAATGATCAGCACAAGGGTTAACAATCCTTCTGCTTTAGGGCTTAAATTAAGTGGCTCAGTAAAACTGTCCTTTAATTAATTGAAAATATTTCCAGTAGCTTCAGATGGAATTGTTTAAGCTCCAAGCCTGGCAAAGACTTTTCCCCCCAAACTAAATTATTGCTGGGCTGGAGAGCAGCTTTACCACAAGATAATATTTCTTTGTTTACAATTAGCACTACTGATTACTTGGTAAGTGTCACAGAATGAAACAATGGCCTTACTCAATGAAATATGTTCTCTAAATCAGAATAAAAAGATTTTATCTAAGGCAAGCTATGAAAATATATCATGAAATAAAGCCATTTTCTATTTCATGACTTAACTTTTTTGGTAAAATATTTCTTTCCCATATATTAATAAATAATGAGTAAAAAGGAAAATTGCAACAAATTTTGAGCTGTGAAAGTTTCTAGGCTAATCCAGAATTATAACCTTGTAAAAAAATCAACTACATTTTTTCATAGTATTTGGACAGTATCATTGGAATAACAAATAATGTTATTTACTGGTCAAATAAGATCAAATCCTTTCATTAGTGCTCTGTATTTTTTCCAGCTACACTCTGAGCTCCGTTAATAGCAATGGACAAAGATACTGAGGGTGTTGTTCATGGGAATCCAGGAGTAGATGTGGGTAAACTGTGAGGTTACAGAAGAAATAAAAGCTCTTCAACACAGAGTTGGTTTCTGGCAGTGTCAGTGTCTGGCTTATCTCTGTTTCAAGCTGATTTACATTTCTGTTGTAACACATGTTAATAATCCAAGCACTGCCGATGAGATTCCTGCCAGAATAGGAAAATGCTGTCTCTCTGCCTCTTACCAGACCTTTCCAGAGCACAGGAGGCAAGACCCAGACCACCAGCCCCAGGCACTTCATGCTTCTTATCAACTTCTACATAGCCCTGTAATACTAAAACTGTCCTTTGGAAGACATTAAAAATGTCTCGTTGTTGCTGAAAACAACCAGGTTGTTTTCCTGGTTTTTCTTCTACTTTCCATACAGCAATTTTTTGTCTTTGCCAGATTAGGATTTGAATTCTTGATCAGTTTCAATGGACATTTAATTTCCTTATAGGCCACAGTATGTTATTTTAAAAAAGAAGAAGAAAAAAAGAAGAAAAAAAAAGAAAAACTGAAAGAAATAAAAAATTAAATTTACAGTTAAAACTTTTCACATTAATTAAGATTCATGCTCAATTGTCCTGTAAAAATAAGTTAATCATCATAGAATCATAGATTCATCAAAGTTGGAAGAGACCTACAAGTTCATCCAATCCAACCATTCACTCAGCCCTAAAGCACTAAACCCTCATCCAGCACCAGATCCAGTCACTTTTTAAACACCTCCAGGGATGGTACCTCAACCAGCACCCTGGGCAATCTATTGTAATTCCTGATCATGTTATATTATCCATAGAATGACAGAATACACTGCAGGGGCTGTGAAGTCCTCCTGATAGGGTGGGGTTTGTCACTGATGCTTGATACACTTTTTTCTCTGGATTCTTTTAAGCAGAATGTAAGATGAAACAAGTAACATAAACTCTAGGAAGCAACTTATATTTAAAAGGTTTTTTCTCCATTACTTGAGATGGGGAATAGCAAAAAAACCTCAGGATTTACCATGGCAGTGTTTGCAGGCACATCAGAAGCCAAAATAATCTATCTGGGTGAATCTGTGCACATATGCAACTGGTAAACCAGGATGTCTTCTGAAACTACGATTTTTGTAATCCCACAGTTTCTACCACAATGGTATGTGAGCACCTCTTAAAGCAGTTTTACACCCAGAGAGGTAGAAAAAGGCAATCTTCATTTCCTGTGTGGGAAACTGCAGAACAAACAGCTACTTTCTTAAAGATTCACCAAGTTGATACCCCCTTTTAAAATGTATATCATTTTAGGGCAATCACCTGAATATTTCCAAGAGTACAGTGTGTGTGACATGGACCAGGAACCATATGCTTTAATTCTTCACCTTTTCCCTAGAAATTATCTTTATGAGGTGAGTCTAAACCACACCGTATTAATATCTCTTAACTCTGTTGCACTAAGTTACTGATTCAACATGACGTTTTCAAACTATAAAGTTATTCATTACATTTGTGATCCCAGATGATGGTATTTCCAGCCAAAACAAGATTTCTATCAGCATTTACACCTCAAGAAGCTCATGCCTGAACAAGATGAGCAGGAACCAGGCACGTTCTCAGGAAGTGCTGCTTCAAAGAACCTTCTCCAACACAGACCCTTCTACCTCCAGAATGGCTTCTTCTTCCTCCAGTTCAGGAGGATACTAACAACAAATTCTGAGATCCTAAATATAAAGAATATAACATTATTAAGAATTTAAGTACTGCAGAAATTACTGACATCTTAAATATTAAGAATAATTCATAGGAAATTTTCATGTCAAAATTGAAGTTCTAGTCAATGATGTCAATGTACTGGGGACATTGGTCTCTGCGTTTGAGTGCCCAAGACAGTTTGAGAAGAAACATCTCCAAATAGTTATGTACAACATGAACATATTTCAATGTCTGAGAGAGATTTTTGTTGCTGCTGCTGCTGCTCAGTCAAGGGTCTGACCCAGAGCGTTCACGTACACAGAGTCTGAATTTGGTCCCAAGACTCTCTCAAGCACACTTAAAAAATTTTACATCAGTTTACTAAAACAGAATCAACAACAACCAAAAAAACAGAAAACCACAACTCTCAACCCTGTAACTAATCAAATCAAACAGAAATTCAAGAAGATGAATTACTTTCAGATTTAAAGAAAATGCAGGCAGACAAAAATCCAGACTCTTTAGCCTGAAGGCAGGGGGTTATTCATCCTCTGCATTTTAATGATAATTTCAATGAAAACCTAAGGAAATTATTGGTTTTCAGCCCCTCTTCTATAGTGCTTTGCAAAATTAGTATAAGTTTTAGAAATCTTTTAATAAAAACCTGCTTGTCACAACCACAGTAACAGCCACTTTAACAGACCCACAGTTAGCCTGGTTACTGTCAATTTAACCACTTGGAAAAACAGTCATCTAATATTAATTATGAATCACCCTTAGATATTTGTGGTGTGAAAACAGAAACACACTAATAGTCTGTTCTTGCTGATATCTGATTTTATGTTCAGACAAAAAAGAGTCAAGGGAATTCCCCCTTGTCCCTGTTCTCAAAAAGGTAATAAACTGCACCACAGCAGAACAGTTACGTGTTTTTTTTACTTTTAATTGATCTGTGAGATTTACCTGGATAGAGTCTGTGAAGACATTTTTGCAAAGGAATTGTCTCACCTGGTAAGAGTTCTCAGAAGGGAAATATTCTGTGTTGTTCTGCTTCTGTTGCACTTATCTGTGTTAAAATTCTAATTGTGTTGCAATTTTATACTGTAGTGTAAGCCTTCATCGGTTTCCTGAATGAGTAGAAAACCCAGGGATTTGGGGTTTTACAGAAATAATTATCCACAGAGAGGACTACCCACACATTCAAAGGGTCACACCTTGAAAATTTTTGGAGGGAAACTTTTCCTTTTATACCTATGCTATTCCAGTTTCCAAGCAGTAGTGCTGCAACCTATGGCTGATGCCATGGTGAAAGAAAATGTCATATTTTGTCAGACCAGATGGATGTGATATTTATCTGATTTAATATAATGTGGACTCTCTCCACCACCTTAAATTAACTAGATAATAATTTCTTACTATAGACAATGTCTCTCAGTTGACCTTTATCCTCCTTTTTCTGAGTTGCCTACAACTGCTCCATAGTGTGGAGTAGTTAAAGAGTGTTTTCACCCCCCTTAGGCACTAGGATTTATTCCTACCTGATTTAGATGCTAAGATCTTGAAACACTCCTGTAAAGAAGTGGGGATGATGGAGATGACAAAATGGAAGCAGTGGGGAGCTCCTCAGGTCACTGAAGAAGAAATCTTGACAATCCAAGGTACGTGGAGAAAGTGCAGTGCAGGGGACCTCCAGAGATACAAAATACAACTATTAAAACCTTGGTTTTAACTGCTTTAACTGCTTAAGAACCACAATTTCCTCTAGCAGGCACAGCCAAGGTAGATCAGCTTGAGCTCAGGTGTTTCTGTGTTACAATTTGCATTGTCCCATGTAGATAAATACAAAAAAAAAAAAAAGGGCTTGGAGATGGATTTTCAACCAGGACCAAAGTAAAGTCTCAATTTCATGATTCACAGTAAACCCTCTGCATGAATTTGTGCAAAATTGGTGCTGGGCTTGGGGGAACAGACACTGGCTAACTACGAGCACTAGTAAGCTGCTCTGTAGCACTGGGTATTGCTCCTTCTGGTTGTAGTTGTAATCTGTGGAGACGTTACAAGGCCCAAGACATTCTCATATTTGAAAGCACTCAGAAAAGGAGTGCCTTTACCCAGCTGCACCGTGGGACCTGTCCTGCAGTTCAGGGAAACCATTTTCACTGCTTGGTGAAGGTTTTGAGCACTCCAATAATAGTCACCACTATATATTTTCTTTTTCAAGCAAGATGCAACTTCTCCGCTCCAGTTTTTTCCCAGCTATTCAATATTTTTCCCACAGTTTCAGCTAGTGAACTACATTAGACACAAAACTTTTTCTTCTTTTTCAGTGGATCAGTTCAGTGTTTTGTCTTCTCCTGGGTCCTCACTCATAGAAGCAGTAAAAGTCTTATTTTTGAGCCATATTAACACATAAAACCAAAACCAGATGCCTTAATACTGTAACAGTTTTGAGAATTGCAGAGAAAGTAGCTGCTTTCCACTGAAAGTAGGCAATTGACAATAATAGTATAGCAGAACATGTTAAGTCTTGCATGTTTTACACAAGTATTGGTATTGAACAGCTAAGAGTATCTGTAAAAAACCTTTCCAAACATGCTGAGACAGCTGAACTTGCACAATGCTCTCTTTACTTGTCAGCAAACCCAAGAAATGTGTAACATTCAATATGGAAAGGCAGGTCTCATCTTAACCAGCCGGCAAGCCAAAGCAGCAAAAAAGTCTGTTATTGCCCCAGGACATAATCTCAGCTTTCCCCCAAAACTGTGTTGAAGCCAGGAAAGCATTTGAGAAAACCCCTGCACCCACCCACAGTCAGTCTACTGTGATCTCTTCAATCCATGCCATATCTGAGATCTCTTTTAACTACCCTGTTATGTAGAAGCCATGGACTTTCATTCAGAGAGAAAGTACAGTCATCAAAACATTAAGCTCACATGAAATTTCCATTTCCTTACAGGAAAGACTGTGTGGGATCTGAACACTCTCCAAACCATGCAGCCCTTCTGGAGTCACACTTGAACATTTGAGCTCAGACCTATCTGTCCTTGTTGAATATTTTATGTTGACACAAACCACATATGTTATCTATCTGTCTCCTTTTTCCCTTTCAAATTGGTTTCTCTGATCAGTGGAACAAAGATACAAAAAGAAATTAATCTGCTGCACATGAATGTCCTTCATGGTCTTTAAAGTCTTTCCCAGATCTTACTCTGAAAGGGCATGAAGACAAGCCCAACATGAATTGCAGAATAAAGATTTGGATGGATAAATTTTGAAAAAAAGAAAACATTGTCCTTTTTCTACCTTTTTTGCAGAAAATGAAGGTTATCAGCTCAGTTTATGAATCTTAGGATATATTCTTCACAATATCATTTATAGTCACAAATCTCAAATTAGATGTAGCATTTATTTTGATTGGGAAATAAAAATTCTGAACAGTCTTTTATTCACAATAAGTTAGTTGGGTTAGTATTGCTTTATTCATTTCCTATTTATTAGGTTTTGAAACTTTTATGCTTAAGGTCTTTTTTCACAAGAATTTTCAATTCCAAATCTAGCATGAAAAATAAATTCTGCTTTTCTCCAGGTTTTTGTGAAACTAAGGGTCAAAATAATTATAAAAAAAATAGAATTATTAGACAGAAATTATTTAAAATAGCAGAAATTTATTATAATTCATTTTAAAAGCACAAATTAGGGATGACAGATGAAGAACTGAAGCAGATGTTAAAGGGTTTCAAGAACTGTTTTGATGATTCTTTGCTTAGAGTAAAGATGGAGTTAAACACAGGAATGTGCGTACCTGATATAGTCACTGGTCTGAGCAATTATTGAAGGATTTGTTAAAATGTCTGCAGGTAAAACTCAAAATGCTTAGACGCTGTTGAAATTTAGATGGAAGTTGTTGCAGAGATCTTATAAATATGTGGAGTCACTGAATAAGCCAAAGCAACATTCAGTAATTACAGATACACATCAGTGACTGGAAAGAAGTGTTTTCCTGTAGTTTCTGAAGCAATAATTTATTTGGAGACATTTCTCTTCAGGCAGTCTGCAACTGCTTTGGTGCTAATTTGTCTTTTCCATTTGTGAAATGTGAAGGATAAAATCAGATAATAAAGGTAGAAAAGCATAACATATGTGATGAAATACCTGTTCTGTAATTTTCCATTGTTGTGGGAAAAAGCAAAGCTCCAATCTTCGGCAAGGGAGATGCAAATCAAAGCACATAACTTTTATTCTAATATATTGACTACAAAGTCACAGAATTATTAAATTTGAAAAAGACCTCCAAGATCATTAAGTCCAACCTTTGAAAACCACCATGCCAACTGAATCTAAGTGCCATGCCCAGTCATTTCTAGAACACTTCCAGGGATGGTGACTCTGCCACCTCCCTGGGGAGCTGTTTGAATGCTTCATAACCCTTTCAGTGAAGAAACTCTTCCTGATGTCCAACCTGAACATCCCCTATCACAGCTTTGAGGCCATTTCCTCTTGATGTGTTGCTAGTTGCCTGGGAAAATAAGTTAGCTGCCATGGAGAATGAAGGGAGTACTTTGATTAATTTATTTATTAGGCAGGTGATGATGATCATTGCACCCTGCATTTGCCAATTTCCCCATATAGACAATAATTCAGTATCTGCACATAAGTCTCTAGCTCCTCACTATCGTGAGTGGATTTATGGAGATCCTGAAACTTTGGTCAGGCTACAGAAATAGGTTTTCAGGTAAACCAAAAGCCTGAAAAATGTCTTCCAGCTTCTGTTTTGTGACTATTAGATAATGAAGACTGTAGCCCTTGCTGGAACATCATGGCTTTTTTTTTGACCAAGGTGGCCAAACCTTGAGGCAAACCATGAACCTTGTCCAGAAAATGGAAGTGATGGCATTTGCTAACACATTATATGAAACATCTTCAGAAAATTGTATAGAATAGTCTGAAGAAAGCACAAAGGTTGTTCCAAAGCTGACTTCACAGGCCACGCAGTAATGAGTAAAAGGTATTAGAAGAACATAAAAGAGGCAGACATAGACCCATTTGAGGTGAGAATGACACCAAGTATAGAGGCCTCAAAAATGTGGACTGATAACTAGACCTTTAAATGTAACTACTCTCTGTGGTTCATTTTCTTGGCACATCTTCTAGAATTTGGGTTTTTCACATTTATTGCTTAACACATTGCAGATAATTCATCAGCATCAGTTATTTCTCCCTTTCAGAGGCCCTACTAAATGAATGTTTGAAATCGATAAAAAGCAATCTCCCTAGAATACAGAAAAATCTGTTTCTTGCTTATAAGGAGCAAAACTATTTTTTACATTTCAAGTAGTCTGTTTTCCTTTTTCAAATTGGCATGCATGAAGTTGAAATCATATCTACACAGGTTATGTTTAACTGCAGGAGTTTGGAGGTATTTTGTTAGGGAAAAGAAGACCAAAACCAATTAAAAATTTATCAAATAGACCCTGTCCTTGTCTACAAGAGTTAAATTTGAGACAAGTGTGAAATTGATATCTGATTTGTAAATAAGCTCATAGTTATAGAGTGGGTTTAAAAACCACATGATCAGGAAACTCGGGCTATGAGCTTTGTTAAATTCAGCTTTTCTTATTCTTGCCTTACAAGTAGGTACAAGCTCTACTCACCTTTGTACTGAAAAAAAAATCTGTATTAAAATTAAAGCAAGGAGTCGCCCTGCAAAAAATAACTGCAGCACTGCTTAAAGGGAAGGTATTTTCAGTTTTACACTAAGAATGGTAAACTCAGTCATTGTGGCTAGGACACTGGGTACATAGGAATATTTATATTGGAAAACACCTGTAAGATCATCCAGTCCAATTCTTAGCCCATCACTGCCAAATCCAGCACTAAACTATGTCCCTAAGTGCCACATCTACCTGTCTTTTGAACATTTGAAGTGGTGACTCTACCACTTCCAGTGCCTGACCACCCTAACAGTGAAGCCATTTTTCCTAATATTGAAACTAAACCATCCCTGGCACAGCTGGAGGCCTTTTCCTCTTGTCCCATCACTTGTTACCTGGGAGAAGAGACCAACCCCAACCTGGCTTCAGCCTCCTTTTGGGGAGTTGTAGAGAGCAAGAGGGTCCCTCTGAGCCTCCTTTTCTCCAGGCTGAACACTCTCAGCTCCCTCAGCTGCTCCTCCTCTCACCTGTGCTCCAGATTCTCCACCACCTCCATTCCCCTCCTCTGGACTCACTCCAGCCCCCCAATGTCCTTCTTGTACTGAGGGCCCAGGGCTGAGCACAGGATCTGAGGTGTGGCCTCAGCAGTGCAGGGTACAGGGGTGATCCCTGCCCTGCTCCTGCTGAACACAGGTTACTGCTGGTACAGGCCAGGATGCCACTGGCCTTCTTGGCCACCTGGGCACACAGCCAGCTTGTGGTCAGGTCCTTTGCAGCCACTGGAAAGCTGTGCATTGGTAGATGCTGCATAGATAAGTACATTTGCATGCTACATAGGCAGATAGTGACAGGGCAAGGGGCAATGGTTTCCCACAGAAAGAGAGCAGGTTTAGCTTAAGTGTTAGAATGAAATTCTTTACTCCAAGAGTGATGAAGCATTGGAAAAAGTTCCCCAGGGAGGTTGTGATGTCTTATCCATGGGGCATTGTGTTCAAGGCCACGTTGGATGCGACTCTGAGCAACCTGATGTAGTGGAAGGTGCCCCTGCTCATGGCAGGGGTGTTGAAAATAGATGATCTTTAAGGTCCCTTTCAACCCAAACTATTCTATGATTCCCTGGAGTTATTCTGACCCAGGACCTGGAATTAGCCCCATAAAATTGACCTCAGCCCACTAATCCAGACTGTCCAGATTCCTCCATGCAGCCTTTCTACCCTCCAGCTGATCAGCTTGGTGCTGGCTGCAAATTCACTGAGGGTGCCCTTCACCTCCTTGTGCAGATTGTTGATAAAGATATTATTTAAGACTGTCCCCAGTACTGAGCCCTGGGGAACGCCACTTGTGACTAGTAGCCTACTGGAGTTAACTCCATTAATCACCACTCTCTGGGCTGGGACATCCAGACAGGTTTTTACCCAGAAAACAGTGCACCCATCCAAGCTGTGAGCAGCTGGTTTCTACAGGAAAGTATTGAGCGAAACAATGAAACTCTACCAAGCAACATAAGCAGCTGAAACAACTTCTGCAGATCTTGGGTTAGATGTCCTTCATATGAGTATTTGCATACAGCAATTAATTTTCTTATTTGTCCTCCAACGTGTCCCTGTTCTCTTTGACATTTACAATCTTTTGTGTGTACAGGGAATGCCCATAAATTGTGCATTTATAGATGTTGGATAGATGAATGCATTTTCATGCTATGCAGCTTTCCCTGCAATACCAGCAATTGTCGTGAAGTAAAAGAACAATTGTTAAACATTAACAGTGGGATTTGTCTGATCAAAAATTGATGGTTACATTTGCATTACTCTGCCAGAGTGATTTTATTGAATACCAATAATATCCAATCCTAAGTAAGGGATAATGGTTTCCAACTTAAGGAAAGTTGATTAAGGCTAGATACAAGGATGAAGTTCTTTACTGTGAGAATGGTGAAACACTGCAACAGGTTTCCCAGAGAGGTGGAAGATGCCCCACCCCTGGGGCATTCAGGGTCAGGTGGGACAGGGCTCTGAGCAATCTAATCTTGTTGAAGTTTTCCCTGCTCATTGCAGAGTGTTGGACTAGATGAACTTGGAAGTTCTTTTCAAACCAAACTCTTATTTGAGTCTATAATTCTAAAGCAGACACTACAGTAGGTCAGGAGAAATGTTTCCTAAAAGTGTTGTCCCTATATGGATGGCACAGATCCCTCAGAGACAAGCCAGATGTGCAAAGGTACTTTGTGGGTAATGAAAATAAATTGAGATTAATCCTGTACTGCTGAAAGCAGTGCATCTTAAGTCAAGATTTTCATTAACAGAACTGTAAAATTAAAATTTTGGACAAGTATAGCTTCTAGAAAATCCAGTCTGTGTCTTCCTGAGAAATCCAGCCAGTATTACTAGGGTTATCAAGGGTTGAATATAGCCAATTCCTTCTCTAAACCTTACAATGATTTCTTAATCTCTTGAGCACAAGAAAGAAAAAGAAGGACAAGAACCTGTGTTAAACTTATCCATGCTCTCTGCTCAAGGTCTTTCAGGAAGCGATCCAGAGGATAACTCCAAATGTGGCAGTATGACAGTTACCTGTTCCCTACCAGTATCCTGTGCAGAAATCCACAGTGGCACTGATGTGTTGGTAAAGGTCAGTGTGCAGGGCTGAGACAGAATAAGAAACCGTGTGAATATGGTTGAGACTGCAAAATAAGATAAATACTTATATACTTATTTAGCAGTAGATCTTTTGCAGTTTACAGTTCTGATTGAAGAACAAAATCAACAATTGTGGCAGTGATACCATTTTCCTGGGGCAGAGAGGCCAAAGACCAGGGAGAAAAGGACTTTCCCCAATAACGTTCTCCATTATCCATTTTTTATTCATGTCAGTGGACAGAAGTTGGCACTTGGTACTGAAATACTGTCCTAAGCACAGCAATAGGAATTCATGTTTTTTCAAGGCAGAGAGCCCAGAGGTAGCAGCTCCTGCCCCAGGAAAGGGACCATAGCACGTGAGAGTCATAAGGAGGAGAGCTTGCCCCTCTGGGGAGGGTGAAGACAACAACTGGCACTTCATTCAGATGTCCCCTTCCACTGCAAAGTTCAGATTTAAGACAAAATGAGCTAAAATTCCCAGCAGACTGTCATAACTTTACTAATGCATTTTGGTACTCCATGGTTTTGTCCTGCCCCACTGAACGTGCCAGCCCATGTTCCTTCAGCTTAAAACACTTCACAGTTGTTGTATATAGTGCCTGAGTTACTTTTCAAACACTGTAAGGCCTTTCAGCCTCACATGAAGAATAATCCTAGTCCAAAGTCATGAATTAGTCAATTAGAGAGAGACAAATATTCTTTTGGTTCCCAGCCTCATGCATTAGATCACTACTTAAGATCATAATTTTGCATATTCATCATTTAGACCTGAAGGAGGTAATAAGAAAAAGTATTCTTGAATACAGCAAAGACTAATCAATGTTGACACTAGATAAGAGGAAAACATTTTTTAAAAAGAACAAAAACTGACTTATTAAAAGTCAAATCATACCCTATTACTACATGTCAAATAAAGACAAATGAAACAAAGAAATGCATCTTGGTGGTTATATTATTGTAACCATAGACTCATTACATATCAGAAGCTAAAAGAAATAAATATGATTTAGAAAAGTAGATTAATGATTGGGGTTCTTGCCAACATGCCACAGGAAGAAATGGTGCTAGCAATGCAGCTGAAACAATATAGATCTCAATGCATGCCAAGTATTTACCTTGTTTTTCCAAGGAAAACTATGTCTAAATTAATGTATTTTAAATATATCTGTGTACTATTTAAGATTTGTATTTTAAAAAGAACTTTGAGCATGCCTACTTGGTATGAATTATGTTATTTCTTCTTTTCTAGAGGAAAAAAACTGTTAGATATTGTCTTGAGTGGATGTAATTTTTCCCTTAAAAGAATTAGAGGAAAGCAGGCCATCATTAGAAAATGTAAAGATTTCCCTCTGACCCCCAGCAGACTTTTTATTTCTTGACTTCTGCTCCATAAATGAATCAAGTGTAATGTGTACCATGTCTCTAATCCCCCAATTTCAGCTTCTTGCATTCACAGGGCAGTCATTCTCCTTCAACTTACAACAAAATAACTTTTTATCACCATCAGGCCTGCCTCTTGTGAAAAATGGAATGGAGCCACTCATAAAACTAAAACTGAATTTTGCCCACCTTTCTATGAAAAATATCACTTCCTTATCACATGCCACACAATGAGCCCACTCTTTTGGGTGAGCAGCTGCCATGATGCCCAAAGTCTGTCAAATTTTGCAAGTATGATGCCAACAGGACAGATTCCAGCTGTATGTGCCTCATGGCCAGACTTTTGCATATTCCCTTTTGCATGTCCATGGTTATCTGAGAACATATCCCCTGAATGCATTTGCAACACAGTTGAGGTGAGACAACTGATAAAGCAGCATGTTTGTGTTTTCACACTTCATTGCTAAGGAATGGCAGAACTAGGACTGTTATCTAAGCAGTCCTGTGTTTACAGGAGAAGAACAAAATGATTGAGGTCTTTTTCCCAAGTACTCTAAAAAGACACAATAAGAAATAACAATGTCATTGTTTGCTTACAGTACATTAATCTCTCTAATGTTAGACATTAAAAGGTTATCTTTGCTGAAATTTACCATTTCAGTACCAACATTATGGACTTGGTGAAAATTCGGTCATGAAATTGTCATTTACTTTCAGTTACAGTTACTTATTTATAGCAAATTAAAGTTTATAACATATCTTTTTCAAATGCAGGTCACTTCAAAAAGATATATTGATTTTCAACCTGAAACATGATGACCTGACGTCAATATTCAGGCACTTTGCATTCCAAAGCACTCTCTTTTGTGTTTAGAGACCTCATGATGTTATCCCAAGCCACAGACTAAACACCCAATTTGAGATTTAAAAAATAACAACACATCAATTCATTTGGCAATTTTAACATATAAATCTACACATGTATTCTGTAGTCCATAATGGAACACTAATCTTGTGATCTTTTGGACTGATTCCTAAGGGCACAGGTTTTAGTTATGGATGAGAACAATAGGGGACACAGTTCAGACGGATTAATGAAGGTATTGTTTTGTACAGATGTGAAATCTATGAAAATCTTCGTTACATGCCAAAATATCAATTAGTGGCTTTCCTTTTCACAGGCTCCTCTTTTCCTTCCCTTCATTGTACATAATACTTTCCCATGTTGTCACCAAGTTTTTGTCCTAGCAGAGCTAGAGGGAGGGTGGAGCACCCTCCGCAAGGAAACATCCAAACTGTAATATTGTGTGTACAACTCACTAACCAGCTGGTAGCACATAAACATGGGAGGTCATATCCATGCATACCTGACCTCAGAGCATTATCCAAAGCCTTTTCACTGACCCCAGGGCATTGGCTGGTGAACTAAAGTGTAATATGAGTACATAAACTTCTGCCACCCTTTGCCCAGACTTGACTCCTCAAGGCTTATTCCCTCACCGAAGCCTCACCCAAAAGTCTGGAAGCCAAGTGTAGAAACAACGTAATTAAACACACAGCACACAAAGCTGATTCAGGTAATTTTCACTTGGATTTTCAGTAGGAAAAAATCAAGGGTTGTATTTTCTAACTAGCTTGCACTGTGTGCTTTACAAACAAAACCTCAACCAAACTGGTCATTTCATAGAACAATAGATAACACTGGCCCAACAGGGCTCCTCTCTTGAGAAAAGGAACACTAAGTAGATGAATCTTTTCTTGCACTGTGGAGACACAGGGTAGACAGGGAACATGTGAGATCTTTAACCTTCCCTCCTGGACAACCACTGAAGAAAGGCACCAGGGACCTCAGTTTATAACAAACAACTCCTCTGTATTACACTGCATCTAACAATACGCCACACACACTGCTGCTGCTGCTGCTCTGAAATGTCATTATTGGTCACAAGCCCAAATCCCTCTGTGGGACCTGACCATCTGTTATGGAGAACAGGCCACAGTTGGATGCACAGAGTTACCTACAGACAGGAAACCAAAACCAGCAACAGCAGGATGAGGTGGTGCACAAACCATGCAGTGCCTATAGAACAGGGATCTGCTACCTTGTTCTTTCATTTCATCACCTCTTAACTGCAAAGGGGAGATTCTTGCCCATGTCCTCAAAAGGAGCCTGTGACATCTTTTAACACTTGCACCCAAGTAATGTCCGAGCTTTTCACTTTCCCAGGTTGTTATTCAAATCCTATGATGTGCAACTGGTACTTTGAGAGCACACACAAACTATATGTGGACACTAATGTCCACCAGGACACTACTATAAACTCATGAAGCCAAGTGAGGTAGAAAAACATCTAAAAAAGTTTCAGGCAAAATTCATAACTACTTCCTTTGGGGAGGGTGGAAAGGAGGTAATGATACAGCTAAGCTTTTTGAGTTACTGAGTTGCTTTCTGCAGCTTAAATCATGAATTTTAGAAGTGACTTGTAACAGTCATCTTTAACAGACTGGCAGCTCTTGAAGACAAATGGGTAACATTAGAATAATTTTAGGATAATTGCCAAGCAAATTTCTCTCTTGGAAGAAGAAATGTTGACTTAAAGTAGTTTCTTTGTGTGAGAAATAAGAAGTCAGATTTCCTTGACCACATTTTCAAGGATATCTCTATACAATTTTTCTAGCTCATCTAAAGCCAAAATTGCAAAACCAGAAAAGTGTTATCCAATGGAAAACCAAGATAATGGGATGTGGAATTGCATCCAAATTTTGTGATGACTCTGACACAGTAAATGTCAAATATAATGAAGTTTTACCATCACTATTTTGCATCACGCAACATGAAAATAAAATATACAGCTGATTCATGTGGAATAAAGAAACAGCATTTATCCCTCATTGTTTCATCAGGTTTGAAATAATTCTGCCTTGTTCTTGGTCCATACCCACACTGAACTCTGTTTTCAGCTGATTTGGGTTTTTTAATTCATTATTTTAATTGGACACTAACATGTTAGAGTTCATTTCTCAGCTATTTTGCTGTATGTAAAAGCCACCACAGACTCTCTGATGGTGTATTTCTGAATAGACCTTCCCTAGGCAGGCTGCAAATGTTTATCAGCCCTCCAAAGGCTATCTACTAGAAAACAGCATTCATTAGCCATTCATTTAGACATGTTGTGCATGGGTTTTGGAATATCTTAACTTTCTCTGTTTCAAATTTGCCCTTTCTAATTTTCTCTTTCCTATAGTAAAAAGGCAAGAACTGTTCAGAGTCCCTGCTGGCCAAGGAACCTGCCCTGGCTTCCCCTGTCACTGCAGGACTCCAGCCTGTCATCCAGCCCAGGAAACGCTTGTGAGGTTTAAAAACACAATCCATATCCCTCTAGCTGTGTCACAGGATTCATTCATAGTCTGGCAGGGGAAGGGGGGTGGGGTTGAGCTGACAGCAACAGCCAAGCATTGCTCACACTGAGCATGCATTTTATTCATACAGGCTGCCACAGAAGGGAAAGAGTTCTTTTTTGATCTTGTTTGTCTGTTTAATCACAGTTCTGCTTACCTTACATATTTTCTTTATTCTGTTTCTTTCTTCACATTCATTCGATCAAATTATTAAAATATAAAACGGCAGAAAAATAAGGCAACAGTGCTGAGTGAATGCTTTCCTTCCTACATGATGTATTCAACTCAAATAGCAGATATTAGAGGGGAATTATAAGTTTATAGTTATTGCATTGCCTCACTGAACACTTCAGACTTCAAAGTTATTTAGAGCCATCTGATGTCTGTCACCTGTGTGATATCCACCTTTTGTGCAAGTAGGTCAGCTCTTTCCAATCTTGATTTTTAATTCATAGAATCACAGAATCACAGAATCCTTTGTGTCGGAAAAGGCCCCTAAGATCACCAAGTCCAACCATAAACCTAGCACTGCCCCACTAAACCATGTCCCTAAGGCCACATCTATGTATCTTTTAAATGCTTTCAAGGCTGGTGACTCCACCACTTCCGTGGGCAGCCTATTCTAGCTCCTGACCACCCATTCAGGAAAGAATTTTTTTTCCTAATATGCAACCTAAACTTCCCCTGGTGCAACCTGAGGCAATTTCCCCTGGTCCTGTCACTTGTTACTTGGAGGAAGGGTTTTAAAACCAGCTCAAGATCAAAATAAACAATTGATATAATAATGGCAGAAAGCAGCAATCCTTTGAGAGAAATCGGGATTAAGGCTCAAGAGAGAAGTCACAGCCCTGCATGGTTAACCCTGGCTGTTAACCCCCTGCACGCTGCTGTCCACTGCTGTAAGGAGCAGTAATTGATGGCACAGACACACACCCACCTCTGCACAGCCCCTGGCCATGGAGCAGCAGGAGGAGTGAGTGCTCCTGCTCTGTGTGCCCACATCGACCCCACAGCCTGGCAGGAGAGCCCCAAGAGGTCACACATGTGGGTCCCCAGGTGCAGCCCCATCCCACCACCCCATCAGCTGGGCAGAGTCCTGGCAGTGTCCCACAGAAGGGTGCTGTGTCTGGGCAGGGCAGGACTGTGACACTGGCACCCCATGGCAGCCTGAAACCAACTGCTGCTGCTGTTTCCCTTACAAGGGCACTTTTCATACAAAAAAAAAAAAAAACAAAAAAAAAAAACAAAAAAAAAAAAAAAAAAAAAAAACCACAAACCCTCATTTGATTTCTTTTTGCACTGACTTCTCCTTTATTTAACAAAAAAAGCAAAGCCAAAAAACCCTCTTTGTATTTTTCTGGTTAATATTTTGTACACCAGATAATCAGCTTCCTTTTGAGCATTATTGGGTGTGAAAATTAATGTTTTGATAACAGGAGGCTATAGGGGAGGCTTACATGAGGAGCTGCAGGAAGCTTCACGTGTCCCACGGATCCCAGGGGGATCTGCCACTGGCCAAGGCCAAGCCCAGCAGCAGCAGTGGTAGCACCTCTGGGATAAGATATTTAAGAAGAGGGGAAAATCCCCACACAATTGCAGCCAAAGAGTGGAGAACACGTGAGAGGAAGGTCAGTGAGGAGGGAGGGGCAGGAGGTGCCCCAGGTGCCAGAGCAGGGATTCCCCTCAGCCCAGGATGCAGCCCATGGTGAGGCAGCCGTGCCCCTGCAGCCTGTAAAGGTCCACAGGAGAGCAGAGATCTACCTGCATCCCCTGGAGAACTCACTCTGCACTGCTTAGGCTAAGAACATTGCTGTCACCCTCTAAAACAGTCAGAAAACATTTTCTGTCACTTGGTCTTCAGCATAAGGAACAAAAAGACAATTACCATGAGATTTAATGCAACAGATGCAGTTTTAGAAGTATAGGGATATTTTTAACAAGAATAACAGTAGGAACAGCTCACAAACTAGTTGTGCATCACCCATCTGTTCATGCCAAGACAACCTGCTATTCTTAGAAGGCACACTGTAGGTCAAACCAAAATGATACCACAGGAAACTGAATTTTTTCATCTTTGTTGCAGAAATCAGAATAAAGGAGACTAATTGCCATATGTATACATTTTCCAAATAAGTGCTATTTTCCACCTATAATGTAAGTAAAATTGTATTTGAAATGAAAAGATCTGTGCTTTTTTTCTACCCTCCTGCACATGTAGAAGATAACTTGAGCATGCAACATAAACCCAAAAGACCCCATTAAAGTCTGACTACACAGCCCCAGGTCAGCAATACCTTTTTTATACAGCCCTTCCCAGATGTGTCATGTTCACATGTGCTGCAGAATGCATATATATGCCTAGGAAATCCCAGCTAAAGTTATGGGAACACTTATCATACCAGCTATTTTCACCCTTGAGTAACTGGCATTTTTTAATTCAGTCCTATCCTTTTAAGAGAAGCTTTCCTGAGACTTTAGAAAGTGCTGTCAGCCATAGTTAAGGGATTAAAAAGAAGTACACCATGTACTGGTTAGAAATTTTGAGGACAGCATGATGCCATTTATATAAGCATAAATGAGGGAAGTAAGATAGCACTCAACCGATTTTGAAAAAAACAAACAGTTCCTGTCCAGCCCCTTGCTCAGCAGACTACATTTCTCTTGCCTACTTATTGATGAACCTTTAACCTGGCTCCATTTCCTCCTGGCTGGCCCTGGTCAGCAGAGTGCAGAGCTCTAAAGAATGGGTGAGGGTACTCAGACAGCTCTGTTCCTCCAGGGTAGGTAGACATAGCTGCCTGACTGGGACTTCATGTTTGCTTTTTGTGGATTTTATTTATGCTTTCAAGTTCTTCATTCCAGCTGTGCCAGAAAGTGGAGGGGACAGTTTAGCCCCATTTAAGCCAAGTTCATGTGTGGTATCCGCTCCGACTTTCTCTCCTCAAAATGGGAAGACAGCCAAGGGACATCCAATCAGTAGGAAAATGATCTTCAGGGATGCTTGAGTGAGGACCCATCAAAGTAAAGAGCCAACACAGCTGGAAAAAATAGGAGACAGCAAGACCTCACTGAAAGCCAGATGTTCAGTGCACATTTTCCTTTCTAATTTTTTTTATTCAGAATTTTTTAACAACAGAAACACATCCTACTTTTTCTTAATATATGGTCAGGAAAGGAGACTACTTATGAGTTTAAGTTCATGTGTTTTATTGCTCTAATTCCTTTGAAAAAAAGTTTAGACATAAAATGTTATTAATTGGAGAAGAAACATATGCTTCTTGGCTCGGCAATGCTCAGTGCAGTCAGTGTTGGATTTTTTCTTTCTGTGTACTTTCACAAGATGTCTGTTGGTTTTGAATTAGTTGCATTGTAGACTTAAATTTATATGATGGGATTTAGCAGACAAAACAAAGACCCTTTACAAAAAATGTTTTCATGGAGATTTTGATGGAAGAAAAGATATAAAATAATGGGAAAGAGTATAGTTGAAGCATAAGAAGTCTATAGGGAATGTTTCCCTGCACAGCTTAAAAGCTTGGTAAATTCAGCACTGAACTAATTTACAAGGGACTGTGACTGAAGCAATGCCAAGAGAAAGAAGAAGGGAGGATCAAATGTCAAAAACCCCCAAGTCCTATTGAAGAAGTCAGTTTAGGGGTAGAGTGGTAAAAGAACTTGGAATCAGAGATGCCTCATTTGGGCCAGATGTCTCAATGTCTCTGTACAGGTGTGACTAATATTTCCCCTGATGCACAACAAACTTGAGAAGAAAGACCACTAAGAAAGGATTTGAAAGTTCAGCTCTTGGCTTCATTATTAGCTTTTTCTGTGTGTACATCAAGTCCAGATCCTCTCTCTTTTTGTGAGCTCTCCTGGAAAGAGATTGTGTCCTGTCATATTTGCAGCTACTTGGCCATTGTGTTGATGAGAAGTGTTTTCAGAAGCATGGCTAAACAGTTCTATTCAGGAAAAAAAACTGATAAATTTCACAGTTTTTTGGTCAAGATGCAGACACATACTGGCAGAACACTGGACATTCCTCATCTACATGGTTGTCAGTAGGCTGCTTTTAATGAGAAATTACTAGTGGCCATAGTAACTGAGGATTGTGGAGGAAAGACCTAAGGGAGATTAAGAGACACTTTTGAAAGCTGGATGTAATCTGAAATGAGCATATTTTGAATTCAGCTACAAGTTTGCCTAATTACAGAATGAATTAATATTTTAGCAATATGTTAATTAGGAATTTTTTATAAAATCTGCTGGTGCAACCTCAAAATTTTGTATAAACACAGCAGTGACAATCATCACACCAAAAGCTGGTTGAGGGTAAGAATCAGAGATATGGACTGAAATCAAATTAAGTAGCACAAAATGCATTGCTTAGAAAGGGTTGATGATGAGGAAATATGTACAATTTTTTAGCCGTGGATAACAGTGAGGTGGTGGGTCATGCTGAGGAAAGGAATCGCAACCCTAGAAGGAATGGAGGAACTATTTAATCACAGATAAGGGAGTATTAACAAAACTAAACTGCTGAAGACATCACCTTTAGGAAACTAGAGGTATAGAATCATTAAGGTTGGAAGAGTCCTTTAAGATCATCCAGTCCAATCGTCAGCCCAGCAGCACCAGTAAAAGCCCTAACTACCAGACCACATCACCCAGAACCAGATCCAGATTCCTCTTACACACCTCCAGGGCTGTCAGTCACCGGGCACCCTATTCCAGTGCCTGATCACCCTAACAATGAACATTTCTTTTACAATATCTAGTCTGAATCTCCCCTGTCTTGGCTTAGACCATTTCCCCATGTCCTCTCACTGCAGGCACGGCAGAAGTGCCCAGCTCCCATCTCACTACAATCTCCTTTCAAATGAGTGGTGAGGTTCTCCCTGAGCCTCATCTTCTCAAGACTTCTCAAACCCAGCTCCCTCAGCCATAGGACACATGTTCCAAACCTTTCATGAGCCTTATTCCTCTTCACTGGACATGTTCCTGCACTTCAGTGTCCTAAACTATCATCCACCTACTTTGAGAGAGATTTAGTGAAACACAAATTAGAAGCAGGAACTTTAGGAGTATAAACAATATACAGCTTTTTTTACATCAAATGGCAGCTAAAGAGCTTAAGAAGTTTGCCCTTGTAAATGAAAAGCCCAGTTAACCAAATAACCCAATTAACACACACCACACACACACTGGGTGAAAAGACCTACTTGTATTAAAAGCAGTGTCATTTTAAGAACAATGACATAAAGACTAGAATTGGCAACCAGAAATTAGAAATCAGAAGAAATAAAAGTTAGAAGGTTCCCAACTGTTAGAGAAAGGAATTTATGGCAAGCAATTAGATAGGTCATAGTAAAAATAAAAATTAAAAGTTATGATATATACATTATCTGCTTTTAACATAGAATTCATCGCATTTATCAGATGGAATTAGGATGACAGGGTCTAGAGAAGAGAGCCCAGGGGATTCCACCCCAGACTATCTTTCAGCTTTCCGCCACAGCTTCTTTTGTCTTCCAGGAAATGTTCCACTATCTTTTTATCTTCAAACCGTATCCAGCTCTTAAACTGTCATTGGCTTCCTTTCAGTTATTTTTATAGCACTTTCCTCAAGCTACATAATTACCATTCCAATTTGTCTACCTCGAGGTCTTCCTAGTCCTCCTACTCGGGCTGAACGTTTCCAGCTTCAGCCCCACCATCCTTTAACCCCTTCACCAAAAAGAAGGAGCCTCTCAGCCCTTCCCCTGCGACCTGCATCCTGGCTGAGGCTTTTTTCCCCCTCAGCAACTCTCAGACTAAGAGCTCATGTTTCCCTGGAGAATCACTCATTCAACACTTTCAATCTGTCTCAGGTGATCTAGCTTCTCTGAAACTCCTCTGAAAGTTGCAGGTTGGTTTTGGGTTTTTTTTCTGAGGAGAGAGGACTTTTTCAAGGTTTCAGCTCCTGAAGCCTTAGGAATAAATTCTTCTTTCCCAAGACAGCATTTTTTTTTCTCCAAAGACACTCCCAAAATAAGCAGTTTTGGGTTTTCATACATCCTTCCATAACACAGGGAAAGGGAATCATCTGTGTCAGACACCTCCACTTACTTCAGAGACTCAGTATCTTTTTATGGCACATTAACTAGTTCATTTTCTGTGAATGTTTGATTTAATGTTTACTGAAAAATATTTTCCTTGTTTCAGCCTCTGAAAATGAAAATTTGAGGTATATTGGATACAGAATCACAAAAATATTTTATCACTCATCTCTTGATAAAGATTTCTGGCAGACTCTAAGTGGTAATCCTGCTAGAAAGAGTGATATGGTTATACCTAAAGATTGGACTGTAATTACTTTAATTAAGATCAGTTATTTGTAGTAACTGGAGTTTTCCTAAGGTAAATATTACTTAAACTATAACTATAGAGAGCTTCTTTTATATATGCACTAAGCTGTGTACAGTGTTACAAGAGTTCTGAGATTATTCTGAACCAAGTGATCCATTTTATCCCCCAAAAAGTGTTGTACAAGGTGGGTATTATGAGATTCCAGACCAAAACAAAACAAAAACAAAAACACGCAAGAAAAAATAAAAATTATGGTGGAAAAAAACCTGAGGAAGAGCAATGGTTCTGCTGTCTCCTGCCTTGAGAAATAACCAGACTATCCAAGGACTGATTGCAGATCTAACAGCGATGGAGAATTTTCACAGATCATGGTTTCACATGCTTTGTACTGCACATGCAATTTTGTAGATATTTGTCAGAAGCTTTCAGCATCTCCTTGCATAGCTCAGCCCTCTAGTCAACCATTTTATGGTATGAAAAGAATTGCTGTCTTTACAAGGAGTGATTTTATTCTCAGAATTGATGTTTCCAGCCAATTTCTCCAAACTTTGTTTCTTGAAAACCTCCCAGTCCTATTAGTGCTGCTGTCTTTTCATTACACTTGGGTCACCAGAGCTGTGATTTCATGTAGTGCTGTGACTTCTCTGTGCTGTTTTTAAACTTTGTCTTTTAGTGACAAGCATGTACCTCACTCAGTGAAAAGCTAATTATTCCCTGGACTAAGAGAAAGGATAGAAAAGAAAGAACAAGATAAAAGCATCAGGTCCACACCAGTAGGTAGGGTATGGCACAGGGACCCTTTGTGTCATCCCATGTGGGCTGGAACTTTGGGAAAGCCACCTCATCTCTCTGGAGTTTGGTATTTCTAGGCCAGAAAATAAACATCATATTACTCATAATGAAACTACATTTTCATGGCCCGTTAGAGGAAGTGTGTAAGTGATTATAATGTACAGATGTAAAAAATGAAAAAATCTTCATATTTTATTGGTATAACCAATGTAAAATCATCCATCCTTACACTACTCTGTAAGATATGAGACACAAAGGACTTTATCTTTTGCTTATGAAGCAGGTATAAGGCCTAGACATGCTGTTTTAAGGAGAAAATATATCTACCCCTCAAGGGGATAGGATAAAAAGGGGGATGGATGAGGGAAGGGAATCAGTGGAGCCTTTAGCAAATATGGCAGATTTACTAGAGACAAGTAGATTATGCAGGTGAAAGAGAGATAAACAAACCATCTGTCCCACCTAGCATAAGTGTTTCTGGAGTGCCTGCCATTTTTCTTTGCTGGAATATATGCAAAATGATAAATCTCTGCTGATAAATCATTCTTGTGCAGAGTGGGTTCCAACCTTTGCAGGATTTGAAATTTCAGGATTTTGTAATTCAAGCACTTTACCCCAGACATAGTCCCAGATATGTAGCTCATGTAAATTATTGTCAAGTATAAGGCTCCATGAAAGATATCAGTAATTCTGTGCAATCAATGCACACTGGCTTACCTGTGTGCCATCACTTTTTATGGCAGTCCTAGCACCTCCAGCTATCCTGGATAACTCTGAAAGCTCAGACTGGCTTTTCCTACACCTTGGTTAACTTCTAAACCCGCTTTACTTTTTTCTTTATTTTCTTAATTAAGAAAAAAAAAGAAAAAGCAAAACCCCCAAAAATAAACAACAACCAAAACCCCATCGAAACAAACAATAAAACTGCAAACTAAACAAAAAAAACCCCAAACCAACCCCCCCCCAAAAAAACAAAACAAACAAACAAAAAAACCTCAAAATAACACAAAATAACAAAAACAAACAAACAAAACCACCAAACAAACCACACAAACAAACAGATTTTTAATATGTATTCACAATCTCAGTGCTGTGTGGTATTTCTGAGATGACTGATGGTTTCCCACATTAACAGGTCTAGCACTGAAACATTTCTTCAATAATCCAATATATTCATACACTAACATCCTAATAATCAGGCCAGTTGGGCTGTAAGTGATCACAAGATAGATTTCAAATGGCACAGAGATTTTTTACTGTAGAAAAAATGTCAGTGGAATCCTTTAAATGACAAAATATTTTAGTGTAGACAGGGTAAATGTTTTCATCCTTCCAAAGCTACATGTAGTGCAATGTAGCATATGTGGGTAGTGCAATATTTCCAAAGTGTAAAATCCTGAGTCACTGCATGGAGCACATCCCCATGGGTTGGCTCACTCATCCTGCTATAAAATTCTCCCTTCCAGCACTGAAAGTTGTCACTTACCATACAGATTTGGCTCTCTTCAGTGTGATCACACAAATGTCATCTGAATCATCCACATCCAGGCATCTGAATGCCTGGAATCTCTGGCAAGAACTGCTGGTGATTCCCTTAGAAACCTCTCCTTGGATGGGTAAGTGACCACAAATGATGAAAGAGAGGGCAAAGACAGATTTTCCTTTCAACAGCAGTGCTTCCTGGCACATGTTTGAGGACATGATAATATATTGTAAGCAGACACTGCACTTCTCTGCTTAGGCTGGGGTTTTAAGCAATTGGAAAAAAATTCTCAGGCAAACAGCATACTTAGTACTTGAGTATCAGTTTCTTCCATAACCTGAGCTCAGCAAATCTGTACAATATCCAAGGTGCTTTGCTGCCCGTGATGGAGCTGAGACACAACTGAACTGCAAGGACCATTTCACAGAATTCCTGCCCAACAGCTAGGACCTTAAACCTTCCCTGGAAAGGTTTATTGTACTAGAAGTTACACTGTGGCACATTTCCAGAGATGCCATTATATGGTGAAGAGGTTACACAAACTCACCAGACTCCCAAATTCCTGTTTTTCAGACTTTGCATCCTGCCCACCTAGGAGTTCATCTTTGCACACAAAAGCTGTCAGGAAATCCTATGCAATGTTTTACCACACTGCCACATAGATCTGTGTTCCTGTTCTCATGAGACAGCAGCAGTTTTTTCACCATAAGAGTGTAAAAATCAACAGTCATAATTGCCTGCAAGTGTTCATGCTGCCAAGGAATGGATAATTAGCTTTAAGTGCCAGCAGCAGCTCAGCTGGGGCTGGGGGTGTCACCAAAATTTACATTTAGAGTTAATCACTGTAGCTGAATTTTGCCCTCTGCTACCCTGGAGGAACCAAGGTCTTCCAGTAATTATACTTGACATGAGCTGGTTTTTTAATTTAAACATGCAGACGTGGGGAAAATTGTATGAAGATACATGAGCCAAAAGAGGGTAACACTTTCAAAATCTGGAAAGAAAACTTATGCCTTTGGTGCAGGACTGTAAAGTCCATTGCCAAAGCAACAGTGATGTAGCAGTGCTAAGGTTATTATGTGCAAATCCCTTTATGAATCTGGATTTTTGTGCCTAAGATTTGTCCATAAACTATAAAACAGGATATTCCTCTGTCAAAGGTAGAGAAGTCTGAGGTTTCACCTTACTCTATGCAAATTATGCTCTAGTCCTCACAAAAAGGAAAACTCTTTCAGACAATTTGGTGTCAATGACCAAAATGTTTCATCATCCAAGGAAGAAAACCATAATTAAGTAAAAGCAGTCATTTACTATATTAGATCTATTCAGAGGTTACCAGTTATAATTTTAAACTACAATTATCAATTTATAATGGAAAGGGAAGTATGTCTAAGTTACCACATGGGATTATCTCTTTCACAGAGGACACATTTTTACAATTATTTTAATATGCAATAATGAAACATGACTATAGTAAAAGATTAACATAATAGAATATATATGGATAGCACTTTACAAATGGTATTTTAAACTCCATCATTTTCCTTGCTCTTTGTGATGTTGATTGTATCACATGCAGGGGACAATTTTGAATAAAATTACTAATAAATATGTACTGGGAGTTATTTTTGGCTAATATTTGAACAGGGCCATAAAGATACATTTGTCCTCATTTCCTAAGTTTTAGTGGGTCTTAATAATGAGGTTCATTACTACAGGATTCATTTGTGCACAGGGGGTCTCACATGCCCCAAATACAGCTGAGATCCCAATTGGACTACATGCACAAATCAAGCTTTGGAAGTCTCCACAAAAAAAGGGAATTTTCTGAACCCTTTAATTTTTTTTCTCCTACAACCTGCTCAGACCTCCCATCCTCCAGGCTCTGTGACTTTTGGCTTGGACTCAACTCCCTGCCTGCCTCTGTTTTCAAGTTTAAAAGCTGTTGGTATTATTTTCAGCTACTGCCTTTGTTCAATATCACTATCTTTTCCCCACCCCTTGTCTATAAAACACTCCACACTTTCTGGGTTTGACCTCTACATTTTCTCTTGAGAGAGTTTCTATCCCAGCAGGAGTGCTCGTGCAGAAATAACCTAACGTTGCTAACAGTGGTGTTCAGTCTGTATTTGACTAAACAACTCAGTGATGATTATTTCTATCAGCATGAAATCACTTTGGAAATGCCCATTATCGCTAATAAAGGCTTCCTGTAGATTCAGTGGCCCATGATATAATTACTACAATTAAAAGGAATGAAATCTCTTATTCAGACTTAAAGCTAAACTAGAGAACAGGACATTTTCTCAATGATTACCTGTTGTCTCTCAAATCCAATGGAGGCAGGGGAGATTATCAATCATTGATAGATATTTTTCCTGTATTTAGAGTCCAACTTCAGGTTCTTTTGATTTTTTTTTCTGGAATCCTGTGCAATTAACTAGTCTTGACTTAGAGTGAGGCAGTGACTTGCACTGTGCTATGACACAAGCCAGGAATAATTGCATGTTGTGTTTTCAATGAAATTTACCCTTTCAAGTGCTTTCATGGAAAAAAACCCACAATAAAGACTCATTTGAGAAAGGAATACAAACAGTGGTCACTTAAGTTTCTTTATTATCCCAAGCAAATTCCCCAGAGGCATTTCCACAAAAGAGTCAACAGACACAATTCATGAATGTGCAACCACAGAACCACAATTGTATCAGAACTTTGAGAGCATCAATCTCCCTGAGTCAGGACCAAGCAGGCCTGGAGGAGCACCAAGAACACAACCTTTAATCATGACCAGAAATCACTTTTCTCCACTTTCCTTGATTTTTCTTCTTCAATGAAAAAGCTGTAAAAACCCCACACTTAAGTGGAATTTTGGGAAAAGCCACTTTTACCCTTTTACCTTTTTCTTGTTGTTGTTTCTGACAGTTATTCTTCCACTATTAAAAGCAAAACAAAGAAATAAATCAGTTAAAAAATAATTTTAAACCAGTCTTACCAACTTGGATATCTTTTGCCCTTCAAAAAACAGTTCTCTCCATCATCAGAAACACCTATTAACTATTTATACATATCTAGGCTGAAGAAAAGGTACAAGTAGGTACTTTTCACATTATTTTGCAACATACACAGAAAATTATGTCATATTTGCCACTTCCCAAACAATTATGTTTTCTGCTGTTTGTAAATCATTCTATTATTATTTCTGGTTTTCTAAGGTTTTATGCTTAGCCAATGCTCTCAGAAACAGGCAGCTAAATATAACTTGCCATATTGTTTCTCCCCATGAGGCAGATGACCTTGAAAGGAATCAATAATTCCCTATTACAGAACTCACAATATTATGATGCATCTTGAGGAAGCATATTAATTAAACTTTTTTTTAATGTTATGTCTTTTAAAAAATCAAATTTTGTCACATACCATGATAGGTTACATGTGTCATGGTTACAGGGCTAATAAATAACAACATGCAATCTTATAATATGCTTAAAAGCCTGTAGTTTCCAGTTTAGGGACTCTCTTCCTGCTTGTTATTACTTTTCTTTCTGAAGGTTATAGAGTTCACTAGTAACACTGCAAAAGGCTGATGGTTCAACTGCTGCACTGAATTTCCCCACTTGATATTGTGTAGCCCCCCTGAGCATCTCTGGTGGGTTTGGAGACATATGATTAAGATTAATTTGGCTCAGATATCTTGGACCTTGACTTTTGTGCTGTTGTGTTAAAGAGCTATCTCAAAGGCATGTAATGTGTGTGGTTAAACTCATATATAATGTAAGGAACTGTTAAGGTTTGTGCACTTTCTGAGAAGCGCGCTTTTGTCCACCAGCCAACACCCAAATAAGGGAAGAATAAAGTGTAATAGAAATGAATGTGTATATACAGCAGCTTAAACGTGTTGTTAGGTTTTTTCCTGCTCAAATGATTTATCAAGGGCCAGTTCATTAAATGCAATTTAGTGCTAGTCATAATTTTTGGTTAGCCATAACAGCTGAAATATTTTCCTCTCAGTACTTTGAAACAAGCACATGAAGTTCCCTGCTCTTATGTTATTAAAGCAGTTTTTGTCTGAAAAATTGAGGAGGCAAGTAAATAACAAACACACAGACAAAATGGTTGCAGCATGTAGAGTTATCATGGGGCACCTTGGGATATTATCACTGCCAAAGGAAAATCTACCCCCTGAAGAACATGAAGTGTAAAGAGGATTTGGGCACCAACACTTACAAGCATAATGCACAAAGGCCTCACTTATAGGTAATTCAAAAAGGAAAATGCATCTGAAATTTTGCCTCAAAAATTGCATTTAGCAATTTAGCATATTGTAAGAAAACTGTGGTTAACCACGGATACAGCAGCCTAAAATTTGTCTTGGAAGTTTATCAGTGATGACCTGAGCAAGGAGTGTCTGCTGGTCAGTGATGAGATTGAGCAAGGAGGATCTGCTTTTCTTAGAGATGAAGAATGCTGAGACCAGCTTGACCAAACTATCAGACCCTGCCACGAGGAATTCAAGACACTCTCCCTGACTGAGGCTGGGAGCAGCAAGGGTGTGCTGGCCCTGACACGGAACCGAGAGCCAGGAGCATTGAGCAAACTAAGCTAAAGAGCTCCTAACACCTCTTTCAGCACAAATTTTTCTCATTAAATCTGACATCACAATCTAAAAAATGCTAATGACTGACTGTCAGTTGCTTTACACTCCAAAAGGCCAGTCCCAATTTTGCACAGGGAGGATTTCTAACATTTCACCCCAAGGTGTGTGGGAGATCCTTCCCTGAGTGGGAACACCCCTCAAGCTTACTCCTCGAGGCTGAGCAAAAGGTGTTTGCCCATGGTGTTGGTATGGGGGTGAGTAACATCAAGTCACCTTAACAATTTTCTTGCTAGCTTTAATAGAATTGCTTCAATAGTACTTCAAAAATAGTGAATTATACTAGTAATTATAGCTATGCATACTGTGTAGCAAATAATTCTGATTAAGCTATTTTTCCCCTAATCTTTATAATTACTGTTATCAATTAAAATAAATTATTTAATATATTTCTATAAATAGGTTATGTTTTCCATCCTTAGTCCTGTGGACAAAATTGTATAAAGGTTCAATTACACCTGTGTAACCCTTTAGACTTAAACCATTGACAAAGTCTGGGGCTAAGATTGGCTCCAGCTGCACCCAGGCTCTTCCTCTCTGAGAAAGAGTTTAGAAATTAAGGGGGTCCTTTCTGCACCTCATGACTCAAGAGGAGAGTTTCTCTAATAAATTTTGTGTGAAGCTCCCACTCTGCCCATAACACACATTCAGCACAGCCACAGACAATCCTTTCTGCCATGAAGACAGATGTTGCTGGCCTTTCTAGGTGGCAATCTGACTCAGACACTAACACATCTTAGCATTATATTAATTTGGGTTTCAGAATTCACTGCTTCTGTCTCCCAGAAAAGGTGCACTAACCCCTGGGATGAATGCAAGCCTGGAGAAAAGTGAATCCCATCCTCTCCCTTGAAGCTGTGCCTGTCCAAAAATGAGACTGGCTCCTTCGCCCAGTAATATCATTCTTTCTTAATTAATTGTTTAAAAAATTACACTTCACTGACAGATGGAAAATTTAAGTTATGTCTTCCTGATAAAGCCTGAAAAAGCCACAGACATTAAACATTATTCAAGAGACTTTGAAGTAATGACAGTGGGTTTTGGGGTGAGTAATGGAGATTACAGTTGGTTTCCTGTATCTTCTCTGTGCTCACAATTCTTGGTGCAAATACTTTGGAAAAACTCCCTGTGACACACATTGACGTTTGTGGATCTTGTCAGAAGGGATTTTGCCTAGATAGTTCCATTACTATCAATTAATCTTTGATATGTTTTCCTATCTGCCTGAGGGACTTCCAAATACATGTGACGATGTAGGCAGCCTGTAAAGCCATGCCAGGCACAGAGGAAACCATGTCTCAGGGCACATATTTGTGGCATAGTGTTGAGAAAAAGGAGGGGGAAGGATTCTTTGAGGAGGTTCTGAAATCAAAAGTAGTAAATGAAGAAATAGGGCAGGGAACAAACCTATCCCAGACAGGGCTAAAGAGCAATTTTGCCTGAATTTTCATTGACTCAAACTGATCTTCTTGAGATGAAAGCTGGTCTGAAACAAGACACAATAAAATTCTGCACACTGTCATCACAATTACATCATTTCACAAAGCTTGATTAGCAAAATCTGCTTTTATGCAATCTATACTTTGCTCTGGCTGAAAAAAAATACTACCTTGGGATTTTTAAATTGCCCCACCTAAGAGAGGTTGACCTCACAAGTAATCGACAAGCAATTTCATTTGTAGCCAAAGAAGCAATCCTTAGCCAAAAGGACATTGCATTTTCAACACTGGAGGTGGGAGACACAGTGCTTCAGGCCATTGTTAATATGAATTGGTAATAAATAAATGCTGAATAAGGAGGAGGAAATAAATTCTGATTCTGAAGAGATCCCCAAACATGATACTTAAAGGAAAACATGATTCCAAGGTGACATCATCTTCTAAGAAAGCAAAGATGAAGCAGTTAGTTGAGAGGTAGCTCCATGTACAGAAAGCTAAATAATATCTTAATGCTTTTCAGCTGCAAAGAGACTTCTAAGGTACTGAAAGTGTTAGGGTGTGTAGGATACATAGTTTTCTCTGCATTCACTTTCACTCCTCCCAAGACGTCCACAACAATGTTGTTTCTATTTCAATTTTTAAATACTTTCCTTATTTTATTTTACTCCAAGTTGCCATGGATTAAGGGTGCTTTTATGGTAGGGAAGTTGGGATAATGGAAATTCCTCACAGCTAGTCAGAAAAAAAATCCCCTTAGGTATATAAGGAACAAAAGCTGTTAAAAAGAAAGGGGCAAAACATGAAATGGAAATGGCAAAGTGGGTCTGATAAAATCTAAGGCAGAATTAGGATTTCTGGAATTAAATAGACAAATTCAATGAATCTCATTCTAGCAGTCAATTAGGCGAAATGAAATAAGAATATTAGGAACGTTAAATGCAATTAGACAATAAATTAAAAATTAATTACTATAATAATTATCAGTAATTATCAGGATACAGTCAGCTAGATATTCACCTATTTCTACTCTGGTTCTTTTACTTGTGAGTGACTCTTTTTTTCCTGCACATATCCTTTTCCCACTTGTGTACTTCTGTCATTTTGACTGAAAAGCCTTTGGGACAGAAGCCATCTTCCACACTTTGACTGAAAACTCTGGGCTATGTTAGAGTAATGCACTGAATAATCCCACCAAATTAAATTTAAAAACCTCTTCCCTCTGTAGAAACAATATTTAAAAGGACATTAATATTATAAAAGAGAAGAAATTATTTTTTTCTGATTCCTTAGCTGCCAAGACAAAAAGTATCTTATCTTTCAGTAAAACCAGAATTTCACTTCATTTACCTGAGAAATAACTAGCTCTGGATTCACACCTTTTCATAAAATAACACAACAGGGGAGCCCAGAATAAGATCACAAGTCTTTTGTGCTTGTGTTTTCTGCAGACAGAAGGGCTGGACAAGCTTGCAGGGACCCCACGGTTCATCCTTGCAGAAATGTGGGAGGCTCTGGGCAAGGGGCTGGGATTACTGAGCTCTGCACTCCTGGAGCCTTGCATATGCCATTTTCCAGGCTCCCAAATGAGAGGGAACTGGCAAGGAAGTTTCACAAGGGAGGGAATAGAAGTAGGATAATTTGGCCAACATAACTGTGACCTTTCTCTATTTATGTTCTAAGTTACTTTTTTAAGTGCGTGAAAAGACATAAAGGAATTACTACTCCAGCAGCAAAAGGTACCTAGCTGAATAACTTTTGCAACCCAAGATTTTAAAAGAGTTGCTCAAAAATTTTGGAAAAAAATGTTAAGTCAAAGACCTAAAGAATTGGAGAACTGTAAAGACTGAAATATTAAGAGTAACAAACCCTAACATTATCTCCTCCACCAGCTCACTCCTGATTTGCTGGTTGTCACCAGTGCAGAATGGTGGTTTTCCAGCTTACTGAACAAGTTCCATTTGACACAATATTCAATTGTGAGCCATGAAAACATTAAAAAAAAATCAGAATAATTTTTCCTCATGACTGAGTTGGACATGATTTTTTCCTTGTTCTCAATGCTCCAGAGTTTCCAGATCTATAAAACAAAAGGGCATCATCAGCAAATTTCCAAATTTACCTGCTGCTTGATTGTGGGAGGGATCTCAATAAGCCATTTTATTCATTCCTCACTGGAATAAATGCATTCGTTATCTCTTTGGCTTTACTGACACATCAGTCCAAGAATACTTAAAATCCTTGCATGATGGATTGCACTATCTCTTTTGGCAAGTAATCTCAGTGTGTATCTCAGAATTTGGAACTTTTCTTTTCTTGCTCCTCGTCAGCCCTTTTTTCTTCATGCTTAATAGTATATTTTTCCCATTTCTCTGATAAATTATATGTTTTAGATGTTAATGTCTCTGAACTACTCAAATTATTAAGGCGAGGAGCTTCAAACTGAGCACAACATTCCAGCTGAGGTCTTACCAGTGCTGAGTCCAGCAGAAGGATTACTTCATGAGTTGCCAGGCTGTTCATGTTCTTTGTACAGCCCAAGGCAGAGTTTAATGTTCTTTGCAATAGCATGAAATTTTTGATTGTAGAAGGTATGTGGCCCTCTATAGCTTCAGATCTTTTTCTTAAGTGCCACCAGCTAATGGGTTCTTCCCATCAGCTTTTTATAAGCAATAGACCATTTCAACAGAAACATACTACGTGGAAATTGCACCTCAGTTTTCCATTATTTGGAGTTTTTTTGATCATTGAAACATCATGCCCTCTGAAGATTTCTTAAGTTTAATCTTTGTTTTGTCACCTGTGTCATTAATGAAAATATCAAATAGAAATAGGTACAGAACAGACTTCTGTACTATTTCATAGCAGCCTTGCATCCCAATAGTGAACAATTTGCAATATTTTCTATGGTGCCATTTTATAACCAGTTTGCCACGCACTCTGTAGCTGTTTCATAAAGAACACATTTTTACATGGCTTTTGAAACAGCCAAAACTTTACTGAAGCCAAACAAGCCTGCTTGTTGAGGAAACAAAAATGAAATACTGTGTTTAAAATCTCCAGTTCCCAATGAGTTTGTGTAGTTGTCAATCATTCTTATTTAATATTTCTAAGTTTTTACAAATTATTGGATCATTTTTTCCCAGAATTTTTCCAGGACCTCAACTTTAGTTGAATGGCCCACAATTTCTTCTATTTTCTTTTCTTTTTTAAAGATATGTTCTATACTGGGCTACATGGTTTGGGATTTTTTTCTGTGTTTCCTTAACCACTGTGATACAATTTCCAATCATCTCCAGGCCTAGAATTTTCTCTCCTCCCCCTGCTTTGCTATAGGCTCCAGCATTTGCTATTATTTGCTGTTCTCCATTTCAGGTCTCCTCTCAGTGGTGACCATGTCTATACCTCCCACTGCAGGGCAGTGGAATTACCCTTGCTTTCCTTTCTTCTGCTCCCAATGGTCATATAGAATAATTCCTTATGCCCCTTGTTAGTTATATCTCTGTTTTGTGCCTTACTGTTTATTTCCTTCTTTTCTCTTTTATTTTTTATTTTGTATCTTTTGCCTGATGAAGCTTTTAGGTTTTATATGCTTCTGTTTTGTAACTGAGGTCAACAAAGTACTCAAGAGTTAGCAAAACTGGTCACATAAGATGCTTTTGGTCTTCCCTTCAATTTGGGATGATTTGTGTTTATGTCTTTCACTTGGGGGATTAGTGCCAATAATGGGAAAAGATTAACGGTTCCTTGCATCTATTTAACTTTCATATTTGATCCAGTTTCTGTGATAAATGCAGCCCCTCCTCCTGAGGCCTCATTATATTCTTCTAATGTATCCTTTTCCACACATATATTTTTGCAAGGGTTAGTTAACAAGGGAACTGTCAGCCTGTTGATTTCCCCTTTCGCATTTCTCCTTCAATTTCTTGAGAAAAAAATTCAATTGTCTCTTTTTTAATCAAGCAGTCAAATATCCAGTGTCCCTCCCCCCTCTGAAAAGTTGGCTTCAAGATAGAAGAAATGCATCCTGCTGGTATCTGGTGTTATCTTTGAACACTCAACAAGGTGGGCACAAACCACAGTAATATTTCAAGATGTTTACAGGGTCTGACTCTGGTTCACTGTGACAGACTTGCTAATTATATATATATATATATATATATATATGTCTGAATTAAGTTATATTTTAGTAATCTGTCAATATTAAGATAAACTTCTGTATGGTTTAGTTTAAGTATGCGGTTTTAGTTTAAGACCCCTTTTCCACAGCGGTCTTCTGAACTTCTCAGGAATAGAATGTTCCTTCTTTGTTAAGGCATGGACATGGAGTCTCCTTCCTGTGACAAGCTGAGTCTTGAAATGGCACAGATCTGGGTTAACGATCAAAACTTAGAAAGTAAGGAGAAAAACCATCTAAAAGAGATGAGAATATAAAATCAGCAAATTCTGTGAGTCACAAACACACTATTGGTAAAAGAGAAAACTTACAGGGCTCATGAATTTGTAGGTATATTTCTAGCTGTAGATTATAAACAGGTTTTACTAAAACTGTAAGTATAGAAATAAATACAACAATCTGGACATTTTTGTATTTAGGATAAAAACACTGGAATTTACAGTACATTTTATTTGGATTCAAGAACAATATTGGAGCCTTATGCCTCTAGAAAGGGCACCAAGCACATAAAATCCCCAACCATCTTCTCCTTTCTTTGCTTCCACAGCTGCTAAAGAGTGACCAATTCCCACAATCTTCAAGTGCCTGCTTGAGGACTCTCCCACAAAAATTATTATTGGTATAGTCATAACAAATGAACTCGCAGATAGCTGTTATACATGGATTGTCCATCAAAGACTTTAGGGGGATCTTTCAGTATTTCAATATCTTCTTTCAGACAACTTCCATAAGACAAATTATTACAGGAATATGCTTTCAAAACTGAGGGAGCTCTACTAATCCTATCTAAACATCTGTCCTTAAAACCCTCTACCTTTGTGTGCTAAAATTGTTACCAGCTTTATTACCAGCCGTAGAACTGTCTTTCCTGGATAAGAAAGCCTTTTCTGGTCAGGCATTTTTAGAGTGCCTCTTACTTTATTTAAGTGTTGCTTACACAGCAAGCTGTGAAACCATGGAATTTGTGAGTTAGATTTTCATTGCTATCTTCCACATTTGTGTCTTAATCAATGCACAGCCTGTTCATATTTGCCTATTAATACTATATTAATACTATATATTGAACATTTAGAAAACTCTTACCATGTCCATATTGAGTACAATATGAAATTTGACATTCTTGTATTTTCATGAGTTAAACTACTCCCATACCGCCTTTAAAAAACAATAGCTAAAACTGTGAATTTTCTTTTTTCTTTTCCCCAAGCGGTTAAGAAAAAGACATTTCCCAGCTAGACAGAGTGCAGAATCTGCACAGTTAAACTGCAGCTGTTTCTCATATGGGTGAGCTCCAGAGATGTTATGAGGGATTCAGACCGTGGGAGGAGTCAGGCACAGAAGGAGAAGGCTCTGTCTCGAGTAATTTCCTGACTTCCTAGTTATTATAAAAGCATATGATAATTATAAAAAAAGTTCTTCAAAGTTTCTTTGAGTTTTTTTAGTCTGTACTCTCATTTTTTTAGTTGAAGAATTTCAAATACATGCTATTTTTTGATTTTAAAAAAGAGGACAGAAAATGTCACAGAAATGTGTTAACATATAATTCTGTGTACCATATAAATTATATGTACTTCATAAAATAAGAGACTTTTCAAACAATATGCAAAAATTGCCATCTGTTTGCAACAGAATGAGTACTAAGAAAGAGACAAATTAGATGACTTCTTTATAGTTCTCCTGCTTATGTTTTTCTAAGTGCAATTTCCTGAGAGAAAAAGGTGATATAATACTTCTTATCTCTTTCCTCACTTTTGAACCTATTGCCAATTTCAAATACATGTAATAGAAAGGGAGAGGTTTCAAAGGTATCTAAGTTCCTTCAGGTTGAACTGAAGATTACAGTGAAAGAAACAATGAACTGTATATAAAAATTGTGATGAGCTTTACCACCACCCTAGATTCCACTTTTCCTTCAATTGAACATGGTGAGGAAGGCTGCAAATCTGGGCTCAGAGGAGTGAAAAATAGCAAGAACGTGAAGTGTCAAAGGCAGCTCTTGTTCCTTGGGTTAGAAGGAGGAAGGAAAAGGCACCCAGGCAGGGAGGTGGGGTGAGAGTTCTCCCTCATGGCTTGTGCCTCATCTCCAGTATGGAAAAGAAACATCCCTGGGTGACACATCCAGCTTTCATCCTATAGCAGTGAAACTTTGGTTGAACTCTAACACAAAGCAATCAAGAACAGGACAGAGAGATCACCCCTTGAGAGTGCATCCTTTAGTATTGTTGGCTTTGTGAAGCTTTATTATAATGTATTTATAATCATACAAAGCAATGATGGAAAAAAGGTCTTTTCCACCTCCTCCCTGTCCCATCACAGAAAGTAGAATTCTTTAATGAAAACTTTACACACTTTGTTTCTTTGTAACATGACCAAAACCTGATTTCCCTGAAGTATACTAATGGCCAGTGACACCACTCACCCCCACCAAAGCAAACACTTCCAGCCTTCTTTCCTTATTTGTCTCCATTTAAGTATGATTAATGTCTCATTTCCCATCACTTCAATACACCCCAAGGAATTAATTTGGGAAAATAATGAGGAATAAGTGCTAATGACCTCAGAATCAGGTTTTTAAAATATTATTTATTTATTTAATACAGAGCATAAATTATGCGTGGAAGACTCAGGTGACTGTCAGAACCTGGAGGTTACTGATACATGAGACATCCCAGCAGAGCCCTGTTGAGGTCTATTTGCTCTCAGTGCTTGCTGACCTACCAGAGATGCATGAGGTTATGCTTTGTTGACACCTACAACCTACTTGGCATTTATTTCATAAGTAAGCCTTAAGAACATCAGAAAAATAATAATTATTTCACCAGCCTCAGAGTGGAGACAGATCCACGATCCATGTATTCAGCAGTATGTGCCCTTTTCTAGAATATGGGAATCGGGAAAGCAAAAATATGTGCTCTGATGAAAAAAATAAATGTGATACACCTTGATGTCAATGGCTGTAGGAACTTGATGTAAGACTTTCCTCTGTCCAGACTATTCCACTTGAACATTCCCTTGCTGAGGAGTAAATACGGATCTGGGAGTAAGTACATGTAGTGTTGCATGTGACCCATTTACCAGGTGCTGTGGAAACAGTTTAGTCCCTGCTCCAGTGACTTGGTATAATATTGCAAAATTTGTGCATGAGCAGTCACCATCCTGATGACTATTCAAGAAAAAATAAGCAGAAATTTAGGAAAAATACAAAATAAAACCTCACCTTCTGGTTTCCAAAATAGCTAAGCAATCCATACAAGGCTGGAACAACTTTACCAACATTATATGAGTGTCTGTAATCTCATATTTATGGAGCATTTCAGAAATACAGGAGTGAGTGTCCTAAAATGAGTCTGTTGGACAAAAGAAGGGGCAAGGAGACATTTCTACATCTAATAATTCTTTAAGAAATCTGATCATCTTCCAAATTATCTGCATGCTTACAGAAGTGGAGATTACCTTAGTAAGTCAGGTTACATGAAGGGATATCAGTGTTTTCTTTCCTGGAAGAAAGGATTATTTGAGCTGATGGTTTATGGCAGGACTTCGCTGCTCATATTATACTCCCTGTCAGTAAGAGGTCCCAGTGCTGGACTGACAAGGCAGGGGAGAGCAGGCAGGGTTGAATTCAGTCAATCAGCTCAACATGTTACATGCTAGCCATTCTAACATTCTTCCAAAATCAATTAGACTTCTCAGTTTTGGTCTTAGGAAATTTCCCATGCATGTGGAGAAATCCCCGAAATCGTTTTCACTGTGTGTTGCTCACCTTAAATGTATTGGAGTACCTAAAATTAAATGCTATTGAATTCAGAGTTTCGCCCTATCTCTTTGAAACTTCTGCTACCAAAACTTCACCTCTTTAGTCAGACTGGTACTCCATCAATTTTTCAGCCTTATGCCAGCATGAAAAGCCCACAGGGAGAAGGTTTTTTGTCAACTGTTTCAGAAGCCTGAACAAAAAGCAACACATAATAGCAAAAAGTTTTAAAAAAGGGGGGGAAAAGAAAAACCAAGCCAAAATAATTATGTAATTTAGACATAATTTAAGACAAGGAGTGATAAAGTAGAAGAAAACAGATATTATGAGGGAAGAGAATAATATATGGTGGAACCAAAGGGACAAAGGAGGGTGCCTGTGGGAGGGCAGAACTTTCCAGGATGCAAAGTTGAATGGCAGTGGATTGCTGAGCAATCACTGTCATTCCTGTCAACAGCATAAAGCATCCTTGGAAGAGAAAAATAAAATGGGACCAGTAAGACGGTGCAGGACCAAGAAGATTCCATTATCAGTGACTTTGTAACCCATTTTCATGCAGTTTGTTACTGCCACACTCTCCTGGACGGAGTTTGTACCTCAGAGAGTCCTCTAACCTCATGGCAGCACATGCCAGGACAGCAGAACCCCCACAGCAGCACTGCAGCTGTTTGCTGGTTAACAGCTGTCTGTGCAACAAGGGCTGTTATTATTAATTAACTACAAATCCAGTAGATGGCTTCCAAACAGAGCACAATAGTCTGAGAAAATGCTGAATGGTCCCACATCCACAACACACAAAAGTCTGGAGCCTCACTGATGCACATTGACAGCAAGCTGTTGCCAGTAATTTTCTGAGCACAGATTTTGATCTAAAGACATACTATGGCTTTTCCCAGAGTAAATTTCTGCAGCTTTCTTGGCAGTATAAAATACAGGGGAGCTGTATTAAAAAAGCAAAATGCTTAATATTCATTTCTTGGTTTTTTCCCATCAAGCCTGCTATCAAACCAATCTTGATTCACGTGGAA